>NC_069504.1:1143033507-1143093507 GCF_027579735.1 Bombina bombina
AAGCACTGGCACCTAGTTATACTGGGGTTCCCAGCACTGGCACCTAGTTATACTGGGGTTCCCAGCACTGACACCTAGTTATACTGGGGTTCCCAGCACTGACACCTAGTTATACTGGGGTTCCCAGCACTGACACCTAGTTATACTGGGGTTCCCAGCACTGGCATCTAGTTATACTGGGGTTTTCTAAGCACTGGCACCTAGATATTCTGGGGTTCCCACCACTGACACCTAGATATACTGGGGTTCCCTGCACTGACTCCTAGTTATACTGATGTTCCAGCACTGACACCTAGTTATACTGAGGTTCCCAGCACTGACACCTAGTTATACTGAGGTTCCCAGCACTGACACCTAGTTATACTGAGGTTCCCAGCACTGACACCTAGTTATACTGAGGTTCCCAGCACTTGCAGCTAGTTATAATGGGGGTTCCCAGCACTGACACCTAGTTATACTGAGGTTCCCAGCACTGACACCGAGTTATACTGGGGTTCCCAGCACTGACACCTAGTTATACTGGGGTTCCCAGCACTGACACCTAGTTATACTCAGGTTCCCAGCACTTGCACCTAGTTATACTGAGGTTCCCAGCACTGACACCTAGTTATACTGAGGTTCCCAGCACTGACACCTAGTTATACTGGGGTTCCCAGCACTGACACCTAGTTATACTCAGGTTCCCAGCACTTGCACCTAGTTATACTGAGGTTCCCAGCACTGACACCTAGTTATACTGAGGTTCCCAGCACTGACACCTAGTTATACTGAGGTTCCCAGCACTGACACCTAGTTATACTGAGGTTCCCAGCACTGACACCTAGTTATACTGGGGTTCCCAGCACTGACTCCTAGTTATACTGAGTTTCCCAGCACTGACACCTAGTTATACTGAGGTTCCCAGCACTGACACCTAGTTATACTGAGGTTCCCATCACTGACACCTAGTTATACTGAGTTTCCCAGCACTGGCACCTAGTTATACTGAGGTTCCCAGCACTGACACCTAGTTATACTGGGGTTCCCAGCACTGACTCCTAGTTATAGTGGGTTCCTTGCATTGACACCTAGTTATACTGGTGTCCCCAGCCCTGACACCAAGTTATACTGAGGTTCCCATCACTGACACCTAGTTATACTGAGTTTCCCAGCACTGGCACCTAGTTATACTGGGGCTCCCAGCACTGACACCTAGTTATACTGGGGCTCCCAGCACTGGCACCTAGTTATACTGAGGTTCCCAGCACTGGCACCTAGTTATACTGAGGTTCCCAGCACTGGCACCTAGTTATACTGAGGTTCCCAGCACTGGCACCTAGTTATACTGAGGTTCCCAGCACTGACACCTAGTTATACTGGGGTTCCCAGCACTGACACCTAGTTATACTGAGGTTCCCAGCACTGACACCTAGTTATACTGAGGTTCCCAGCACTGACACCTAGTTATACTGAGGTTCCCAGCACTGACACCTAGTTATACTGGGGTTCCCAGCACTGACACCTAGTTATACTGAAGTTCCCAGCACTGACACCTAGTTATACTGGTGTTCCCAGCACCTGTACCTAGTTATACTGAGTTTTCCAGCACTGGCACCTAGTTATACTGGGGATCCCAGAAATGGCATCTAGTTATACTGGGGTTCCCAGCACTGGCACCTAGTTATGCTGGGATTCCCAGCACTGGCACCTAGTTATACTGGGGTTCACAGCACTGACACCTAGTTATACTGGGGTTCCTAGCACTGACACCTAGTTATATTGAGGTTCCCAGCACTGGCACCTAGTTATGCTGGGATTCCCAGCACTGGCACCTAGTTATACTGGGGTTCACAGCACTGACACCTAGTTATACTGGGGTTCCTAGCACTGACACCTAGTTATATTGAGGTTCCCAGCACTGATACCTAGTTATACTGAGGTTCCCAGCACTGACACCCAGTTATACTGGGGTTCCCAGCACTGACACCTAGTTATACTGAGGTTCCCAGCACTGACACCTTGTTATACTGGAGTACCCAGCATTGACACCTAGCTATACTGAGGTTCCCAGCATTGACACCTAGTTATACTGAGATTCCCAGCATTGACACCTAAATATACTGAGGTTCCCAGCATTGACTCCTAGTTATACTGAGTTTCCCAGCACTGACACCTAGTTATACTGAGGTTCCCAGCACTGACACCTAGTTATACTGAGGTACCCAGCACTGGCACCTAGTTATAGTGGGTTCCTTGCATTGACACCTAGTTATACTGGTGTTCCCAGCCCTGACACCAAGTTATACTGAGGTTCCCATCACTGACACCTAGTTATACTGAGTTTCCCAGCACTGGCACCTAGTTATACTGGGGCTCCCAGCACTGACACCTAGTTATACTGGGGCTCCCAGCACTGGCACCTAGTTATACTGAGGTTCCCAGCACTGGCACCTAGTTATACTGAGGTTCCCAGCACTGGCACCTAGTTATACTGAGGTTCCCAGCACTGGCACCTAGTTATACTGAGGTTCCCAGCACTGACACCTAGTTATACTGGGGTTCCTAGCACTGACACCTAGTTATACTGAGGTTCCCAGCACTGACACCTAGTTATACTGAGGTTCCCAGCACTGACACCTAGTTATACTGAGGTTCCCAGCACTGACACCTAGTTATACTGGGGTTCCCAGCACTGACACCTAGTTATACTGAAGTTCCCAGCACTGACACCTAGTTATACTGGTGTTCCCAGCACCTGTACCTAGTTATACTGAGTTTTCCAGCACTGGCACCTAGTTATACTGGGGATCCCAGAAATGGCATCTAGTTATACTGGGGTTCCCAGCACTGGCACCTAGTTATGCTGGGATTCCCAGCACTGGCACCTAGTTATACTGGGGTTCACAGCACTGACACCTAGTTATACTGGGGTTCCTAGCACTGACACCTAGTTATATTGAGGTTCCCAGCACTGGCACCTAGTTATGCTGGGATTCCCAGCACTGGCACCTAGTTATACTGGGGTTCACAGCACTGACACCTAGTTATACTGGGGTTCCTAGCACTGACACCTAGTTATATTGAGGTTCCCAGCACTGACACCTAGTTATACTGAGGTTCCCAGCACTGACACCCAGTTATACTGGGGTTCCCAGCACTGACACCTAGTTATACTGAGGTTCCCAGCACTGACACCTTGTTATACTGGAGTACCCAGCATTGACACCTAGCTATACTGAGGTTCCCAGCATTGACACCTAGTTATACTGAGATTCCCAGCATTGACACCTAAATATACTGAGGTTCCCAGCATTGACACATAGTTATACTGAGGTTCCCAGCACTGACACCTAGTTATACTGAGGTTCCCAGCACTGGCACCTAGTTATACTGAGGTTCCCAGCACTGGCACCTAGTTATACTGAGGTTCCCAGCACTGGCACCTAGTTATTCTGAGGTTCCCAGCACTGGCACCTAGTTATACTGAGGTTCCCAGCACTGACACCTAGTTATACTGGGGTTCCCAGCACTGACACCTAGTTATACTGAGGTTCCCAGCACTGACACCTTGTTATACTGGAGTACCCAGCATTGACACCTAGCTATACTGAGGTTCCCAGCATTGACACCTAGTTATACTGAGGTTCCCAGCACTGGCACCTAAATATACTGAGGTTCCCAGCATTGACACCTAGTTATACTGAGGTTCTCAGCACTGACACCTAGTTAAACTAAGGTTCCCAGCACTGGCACCTAGTTATACTGAGGTTCCCAGCACTGGCACCTAGTTATACTGAGGTTCCCAGCACTGGCACCTAGTTATACTGGGGTTCCCAGCACTGGCACCTAGTTATACTGGGGTTCCCAGCACTGGCACCTAGTTATACTGAGGTTCCCAGCACTGACACCTAGTTATACTGAGGTTCCCAGCACTGGCACCTAGTTATACTGAGGTTCCCAGCACTGGCACCTAGTTATACTGAGGTTCCCAGCACTGGCACCTAGTTATACTGGGGTTCCCAGCACTGACACCTAGTTATACTGAGGTTCCCAGCACTGACACCTAGTTATACTGAGGTTCCCAGCACTGACACCTAGTTATACTGGGGTTCCCAGCACTGACACCTAGTTATACTGAGGTTCCCAGCACTGACACCTAGTTATACTGAGGTTCCCAGTACTGACACCTAGTTATACTGGGGTTTCTAGCACTGACACCTAGTTGTACTGAGGTTCCCAGCACTGACACCTAGTTATACTGAGGTTCCCAGCACTGACACCTAGTTATCCTGGGGTTCCCAGCACTGACACCTAGTTATACTGGGGTTTCCAGCACTGACACCTAGTTATACTGAGGTTCCCAGCACTGACATCTAGTTATACTGGGGTTCCCAGCACTGACACCTAGTTATACTGGGGTTCCCAGCACTGACACCTAGTTATACTGAAGTTCCCAGCACTGACACCTACTTATACTGGTGTTCCCAGCACCTGTACCTAGTTATACTGAGTTTTCCAGCACTGGCACCTAGTTATACTGGGGATCCCAGAAATGGCATCTAGTTATACTGGGGTTCCCAGCACTGGCACCTAGTTATGCTGGGATTCCCAGCACTGGCACCTAGTTATACTGGGGTTCACAGCACTGACACCTAGTTATACTGGGGTTCCCAGCACTGACACCTAGTTATACTGAGGTTCCCGGCACTGACACCTAGTTATACTGAGGTTCCCAGTACTGGCACCTAGTTATACTGGGGTTCCCAGCACTGGCACCTAGTTATACTTAGGTTTCCAGCACTGGCACCTAGTTATACTGGGGTTCCCAGCACTGGCACCTAGTTATACTGGGGTTCCTAGCACTGACACCTAGTTATACTGGGGTTCCCAGCACTGGCACCTAGTTATACTGGGGTTGCCAGCACCTCTACCTAGTTATACTGAGTTTCCCAGCACTGACACCTAGTTATACTGGGGTTCCCAGCACTGACACCTAGTTATACTGAGGTTCCCGGCACTGACACCTAGTTATACTGAGGTTCCCAGTACTGGCACCTAGTTATACTTAGGTTTCCAGCACTGGCACCTAGTTATACTGGGGTTCCCAGCACTGGCACCTAGTTATACTGGGGTTCCTAGCACTGACACCTAGTTATACTGGGGTTCCCAGCACTGGCACCTAGTTATACTGGGGTTCCCAGCACCTCTACCTAGTTATACTGAGTTTCCCAGCACTGACACCTAGTTATACTGGGGTTCCCAACACTGGCACCTAGTTATACTGAGGTTCCCAGTACTGGCACCTAGATACACTGGGGTTCCCAGCACTGACACATAGATATACTGAGGTTAACAGCACTGACACCTAGTTATGCTGGGGTTCCCAGCACTGGCACCTAGATATGCTGAGGTTAACAGCACTGACATCTAGTTATGCTGGGGTTCCCAGCACTGTCACCTAGTTATACTGGGGTTCCCAGCACCTGTACCTAGTTATACTGAGTTTCCCAGCACTGACACCTAGTTATACTGGGGTTCCCAACACTGGCACCTAGTTATACTGAGGGTTTCCTGCACTGGCACCTAGTTATACTGAGATTGCCAGCATTGGCACCTACTTACACTGAGGGTCCCATCACTGGCACCTAGTTACACTGAGTGTCCCAATACTGGCACCTAGTTACACTGAGGGTTTCCTGCACTGGCACCTAGTTATACTGAGGGTTTCCTGCACTGTCACCTAGTTATACTGAGTTTCCCAGCACTGGCACCTAGTTAAACTGGGGGTTTCCTGCACTGGCACCTAGTTACATTTGGGGTTCCCAGCACTGGCACCTAGTTACGCTGAGGGTTTCCTGCACTGGCACCTAGTTACACTGAGGGTTTCCGGCACTGGCAGCTAGTTAGACTGAGGGTTTCCTGCACTGGCACCTAGTTACACTGAAGGTTCCCAACACTGGCACCTAGTTTTACTGGGGTTCCCAGCACTGACACCTAATTATACTGGTGTTCCCAGCACTGGCACCTAGTTATACTGAGGTTCCCAGTACTGGCACCTAGTTATACTGGGGTTCCCAGCACTGACACCTAGTTATACTAGGGTTCCCAGCACTGACACCTAGTTATACTGTGGTTTTCAGCACTGACACCTAGTTATACTAGGGTTCCCAGCACTGACACCTAGTTATACTGGGGTTTTCTAAGCACTGGCACCTAGATATAATGGGATTCCCACCACTGACACCTAGATATACTGGGGTTCCCTGCACTGACTCCTAGTTATACTGATGTTCCAGCACTGACACCTAGTTATACTGAGGTTCCCAGCACTGACACCTAGTTATACTGAGGTTCCCAGCACTGACACCTAGTTATACTGAGGTTCCCAGCACTGACACCTAGTTATACTGAGGTTCCCAGCACTTGCAGCTAGTTATAATGGGGGTTCCCAGCACTGACACCTAGCTATACTGAGGTTCCCAGCACTGACACCGAGTTATACTGGGGTTCCCAGCACTGACACCTAGTTATACTGGGGTTCCCAGCACTGACACCTAGTTATACTCAGGTTCCCAGCACTGGCACCTAGTTATACTGAGGTTCCCAGCACTGACACCTAGTTATACTGAGGTTCCCAGCACTGACACCTAGTTATACTGGGGTTCCCAGCACTGACACCTAGTTATACTCAGGTTCCCAGCACTTGCACCTAGTTATACTGAGGTTCCCAGCACTGACACCTAGTTATACTGAGGTTCCCAGCACTGACACCTAGTTATACTGAGGTTCCCAGCACTGACACCTAGTTATACTGAGGTTCCCAGCACTGACACCTAGTTATACTGGGGTTCCCAGCACTGACTCCTAGTTATACTGAGTTTCCCAGCACTGACACCTAGTTATACTGAGGTTCCCAGCACTGACACCTAGTTATACTGAGGTTCCCATCACTGACACCTAGTTATACTGAGTTTCCCAGCACTGGCACCTAGTTATACTGAGGTTCCCAGCACTGACACCTAGTTATACTGGGGTTCCCAGCACTGACTCCTAGTTATAGTGGGTTCCTTGCATTGACACCTAGTTATACTGGTGTCCCCAGCCCTGACACCAAGTTATACTGAGGTTCCCATCACTGACACCTAGTTATACTGAGTTTCCCAGCACTGGCACCTAGTTATACTGGGGCTCCCAGCACTGACACCTAGTTATACTGGGGCTCCCAGCACTGGCACCTAGTTATACTGAGGTTCCCAGCACTGGCACCTAGTTATACTGAGGTTCCCAGCACTGGCACCTAGTTATACTGAGGTTCCCAGCACTGGCACCTAGTTATACTGAGGTTCCCAGCACTGACACCTAGTTATACTGGGGTTCCCAGCACTGACACCTAGTTATACTGAGGTTCCCAGCACTGACACCTAGTTATACTGAGGTTCCCAGCACTGACACCTAGTTATACTGAGGTTCCCAGCACTGACACCTAGTTATACTGGGGTTCCCAGCACTGACACCTAGTTATACTGAGGTTCCCAGCACTGACACCTAGTTATACTGGTGTTCCCAGCACCTGTACCTAGTTATACTGAGTTTTCCAGCACTGGCACCTAGTTATACTGGGGATCCCAGAAATGGCATCTAGTTATACTGGGGTTCCCAGCACTGGCACCTAGTTATGCTGGGATTCCCAGCACTGGCACCTAGTTATACTGGGGTTCACAGCACTGACACCTAGTTATACTGGGGTTCCTAGCACTGACACCTAGTTATATTGAGGTTCCCAGCACTGGCACCTAGTTATGCTGGGATTCCCAGCACTGGCACCTAGTTATACTGGGGTTCACAGCACTGACACCTAGTTATACTGGGGTTCCTAGCACTGACACCTAGTTATATTGAGGTTCCCAGCACTGATACCTAGTTATACTGAGGTTCCCAGCACTGACACCCAGTTATACTGGGGTTCCCAGCACTGACACCTAGTTATACTGAGGTTCCCAGCACTGACACCTTGTTATACTGGAGTACCCAGCATTGACACCTAGTTATACTGAGATTCCCAGCATTGACACCTAAATATACTGAGGTTCCCAGCATTGACTCCTTGTTATACTGAGTTTCCCAGCACTGACACCTAGTTATACTGAGGTTCCCAGCACTGACACCTAGTTATACTGAGGTACCCAGCACTGGCACCTAGTTATAGTGGGTTCCTTGCATTGACACCTAGTTATACTGGTGTTCCCAGCCCTGACACCAAGTTATACTGAGGTTCCCATCACTGACACCTAGTTATACTGAGTTTCCCAGCACTGGCACCTAGTTATACTGGGGCTCCCAGCACTGACACCTAGTTATACTGGGGCTCCCAGCACTGGCACCTAGTTATACTGAGGTTCCCAGCACTGGCACCTAGTTATACTGAGGTTCCCAGCACTGGCACCTAGTTATACTGAGGTTCCCAGCACTGGCACCTAGTTATACTGAGGTTCCCAGCACTGACACCTAGTTATACTGGGGTTCCCAGCACTGACACCTAGTTATACTGAGGTTCCCAGCACTGACACCTAGTTATACTGAGGTTCCCAGCACTGACACCTAGTTATACTGAGGTTCCCAGCACTGACACCTAGTTATACTGGGGTTCCCAGCACTGACACCTAGTTATACTGAAGTTCCCAGCACTGACACCTAGTTATACTGGTGTTCCCAGCACCTGTACCTAGTTATACTGAGTTTTCCAGCACTGGCACCTAGTTATACTGGGGATCCCAGAAATGGCATCTAGTTATACTGGGGTTCCCAGCACTGGCACCTAGTTATGCTGGGATTCCCAGCACTGGCACCTAGTTATACTGGGGTTCACAGCACTGACACCTAGTTATACTGGGGTTCCTAGCACTGACACCTAGTTATATTGAGGTTCCCAGCACTGGCACCTAGTTATGCTGGGATTCCCAGCACTGGCACCTAGTTATACTGGGGTTCACAGCACTGACACCTAGTTATACTGGGGTTCCTAGCACTGACACCTAGTTATATTGAGGTTCCCAGCACTGACACCTAGTTATACTGAGGTTCCCAGCACTGACACCCAGTTATACTGGGGTTCCCAGCACTGACACCTAGTTATACTGAGGTTCCCAGCACTGACACCTTGTTATACTGGAGTACCCAGCATTGACACCTAGCTATACTGAGGTTCCCAGCATTGACACCTAGTTATACTGAGATTCCCAGCATTGACACCTAAATATACTGAGGTTCCCAGCATTGACACCTAGTTATACTGAGGTTCCCAGCACTGACACCTAGTTATACTGAGGTTCCCAGCACTGGCACCTAGTTATACTGAGGTTCCCAGCACTGGCACCTAGTTATACTGAGGTTCCCAGCACTGGCACCTAGTTATTCTGAGGTTCCCAGCACTGGCACCTAGTTATACTGAGGTTCCCAGCACTGACACCTAGTTATACTGGGGTTCCCAGCACTGACACCTAGTTATACTGAGGTTCCCAGCACTGACACCTTGTTATACTGGAGTACCCAGCATTGACACCTAGCTATACTGAGGTTCCCAGCATTGACACCTAGTTATACTGAGGTTCCCAGCACTGGCACCTAAATATACTGAGGTTCCCAGCATTGACACCTAGTTATACTGAGGTTCTCAGCACTGACACCTAGTTAAACTAAGGTTCCCAGCACTGGCACCTAGTTATACTGAGGTTCCCAGCACTGGCACCTAGTTATACTGAGGTTCCCAGCACTGGCACCTAGTTATACTGGGGTTCCCAGCACTGGCACCTAGTTATACTGAGGTTCCCAGCACTGGCACCTAGTTATACTGAGGTTCCCAGCACTGACACCTAGTTATACTGAGGTTCCCAGCACTGGCACCTAGTTATACTGAGGTTCCCAGCACTGGCACCTAGTTATACTGAGGTTCCCAGCACTGGCACCTAGTTATACTGGGGTTCCTAGCACTGACACCTAGTTATACTGAGGTTCCCAGCACTGACACCTAGTTATACTGAGGTTCCCAGCACTGACACCTAGTTATACTGGGGTTCCCAGCACTGACACCTAGTTATACTGAGGTTCCCAGCACTGACACCTAGTTATACTGAGGTTCCCAGTACTGACACCTAGTTATACTGGGGTTTCTAGCACTGACACCTAGTTGTACTGAGGTTCCCAGCACTGACACCTAGTTATACTGAGGTTCCCAGCACTGACACCTAGTTATACTGGGGTTCCCAGCACTGACACCTAGTTATACTGGGGTTTCCAGCACTGACACCTAGTTATACTGAGGTTCCCAGCACTGGCACCTAGTTATACTGGGGTTCCCAGCACTGACACCTAGTTATACTGGGGTTCCCAGCACTGACACCTAGTTATACTGAAGTTCCCAGCACTGACACCTACTTATACTGGTGTTCCCAGCACCTGTACCTAGTTATACTGAGTTTTCCAGCACTGGCACCTAGTTATACTGGGGATCCCAGAAATGGCATCTAGTTATACTGGGGTTCCCAGCACTGGCACCTAGTTATGCTGGGATTCCCAGCACTGGCACCTAGTTATACTGGGGTTCACAGCACTGACACCTAGTTATACTGGGGTTCCCAGCACTGACACCTAGTTATACTGAGGTTCCCGGCACTGACACCTAGTTATACTGAGGTTCCCAGTACTGGCACCTAGTTATACTGGGGTTCCCAGCACTGGCACCTAGTTATACTTAGGTTCCCAGCACTGGCACCTAGTTATACTGGGGTTCCCAGCACTGGCACCTAGTTATACTGGGGTTCCTAGCACTGACACCTAGTTATACTGGGGTTCCCAGCACTGGCACCTAGTTATACTGGGGTTGCCAGCACCTCTACCTAGTTATACTGAGTTTCCCAGCACTGACACCTAGTTATACTGGGGTTCCCAACACTGGCACCTAGTTATACTGAGGTTCCCAGTACTGGCACCTAGATACACTGGGGTTCCCAGCACTGACACCTAGATATACTGAGGTTAACAGCACTGACACCTAGTTATGCTGGGGTTCCCAGCACTGGCACCTAGATATGCTGAGGTTAACAGCACTGACATCTAGTTATGCTGGGGTTCCCAGCACCTGTACCTAGTTATACTGAGTTTCCCAGTACTGACACCTAGTTATACTGGGGTTCCCAACACTGGCACCTAGTTATACTGAGGGTTTCCTGCACTGGCACCTAGTTATACTGAGATTGCCAGCATTGGCACCTATTTACACTGAGGGTCCCATCACTGGCACCTAGTTACACTGAGGGTCCCAATACTGGCACCTAGTTACACTGAGGGTTTCCTGCACTGGCACCTAGTTATACTGAGGGTTTCCTGCACTGTCACCTAGTTATACTGAGTTTCCCAGCACTGGCACCTAGTTAAACTGGGGGTTTCCTGCACTGGCACCTAGTTACATTTGGGGTTCCCAGCACTGGCACCTAGTTACGCTGAGGGTTTCCTGCACTGGCACCTAGTTACACTGAGGGTTTCCGGCACTGGCAGCTAGTTAGACTGAGGGTTTCCTGCACTGGCACCTAGTTACACTGAAGGTTCCCAACACTGGCACCTAGTTTTACTGGGGTTCCCAGCACTGACACCTAATTATACTGGTGTTCCCAGCACTGGCACCTAGTTATACTGAGGTTCCCAGTACTGGCACCTAGTTATACTGGGGTTCCCAGCACTGACACCTAGTTATACTAGGGTTCCCAGCACTGACACCTAGTTATACTGTGGTTTTCAGCACTGACACCTAGTTATACTTGGGTTACCAGCACTGACACCTAGTTATACTGGGGTTTTCTAAGCACTGGCACCTAGATATAATGGGATTCCCACCACTGACACCTAGATATACTGGGGTTCCCTGCACTGACTCCTAGTTATACTGATGTTCCAGCACTGGCACCTAATTATACTGAGGGTTCCCAGCACTGGCACCTAGTTACACTAAGGGTTTCCTGCACTGGTACTGTGGTTCCTATTACTGGCATCTAGTTATACTGAGATTGCCATCACTGGCACCTAGTTACACTGAGGGTTTCCTGCACTGGCAACTAGTTACACTGAGGGTTTCCTGCACTGGCACCTAGTTATACTGAGGTTCCCATCACTGGCACCTAGATACACTGTGGGTTTCCTGCACTGGCACCTAGTTATACTGAGGTTCCCATCACTTGCAACTAGTTATACTGAGGTTCCCATCACTGGCACCTAGATACACTGAGGGTTTCCTGCACTGGCACCTAGTTATACTGAGGTTCCCATCACTGGCACCTAGTTATACTGAGTTTCCCAGCACTGGCACCTAGTTATACTGAGTTTCACAGCACTGGCACCTAGTTAAACTTTGGGTTTCCTGCACTGGCACCTAGTTACATTTGGAGTTACCAGAGTTGACACCTAGTTATATTTGGAGTTCCCAGAGGTGGCACCTAGTTACATTTGGAGTTCCCAGAGGTGGCACCTAGTTACATTTGGAGTTCCCAGAGCTGGCATCTAGTTACATTTGGAGTTCCCAGAGGTGGCACCTAGTTACATTTGGAGTTCCCAGAGCTGACACCTAGTTATATTTGGAGTTCCCAGAGGTGGCACCTAGTTACATTTGGAGTTCCCAGAGAAGGCACCTAGTTACATTTGGAGTTCCCAGAGCTGGCATCTAGTTACATTTGGAGTTCCCAGAGGTGGCACCTAGTTTCATTTGGAGTTCCCAGAGCTGGCACCTAGTTACATTTGGAGTTCCTGGACAGTTACAGTTGAACTAATTGTATTCAAAATGTAACATATTTATTTAATACTAATGCAGCTGCTGAAAGGCTTCAACCATATGTCCCATTGTTTAATTGCATTTCTGATATGTTTTGCATGAGTAATCCAGTCTGTTAAATGATATACCATACTTTAATACAATTTTAACTGTTTTTATATATCAAGAAATAAACATAAAGGAACCAAGTTGAATATTAAACACTTAAATAGTAACATGGTAATATAAAAAATAATCATATAATTCTGTTTAATTGTGAGGTGTTGTATTAATAGAAAAATATAAAAATAATAAATGTATTTGTGTAATATAAATTGCCAGAAATTTTCCCTTTGAATCACACAATACCACTAGCCATAAGATAGACCATAAAAACATAAATCATACGTTTCCCATGAGCCTTCAGTGCTCATTAAGAGCATCAGTGTATACAGGACCCCATTTGGGAAATCTGATCTTCCTCTTGTGAAGTTTGGATTAAGGACCCCTGTCCTTCCTCTATTCATGTCATGTTCTTAATAATGTGATGACCACAACCCTGACAAGAAATGCCAACCCCTAAAAGTAAGCCTCAGACCCCCTTAACTCAATCCCCACTTGGCCTCATGTCTGACTTTTTTCCTAATGTTAGATGCTAATATGCAGAGATATTCAGTGGCTTAATTCATCACGACTTTCTTTGTAGACTTTCTATAATTGGTGATATTTCTAACACTAGAATTTTCTCAACAATAATCGGTAAACAAACTGTAATTCTGATCTTGCTATAAAAAGCTGAATCTCCCAGAGACTTATGCTCCTTTTTCTGAAGTTGAGATACTAAGCCTTATTGTAACATATTACCAGTTGAGGAACCATCTAAGGTACTTATTTCCCAATAAGAAACAAAGCAATTTCCGCACACACTTTATACATTACTAAAGATATTACTGAAATGTGTTAGGAATTCTGCGCTCTGCATCTGAGGCTGAGATGTGTGCACTTAACTGCGTATCAGTGATGGAGACACAGTGGTCCTCAGTGAATGAGATAATAGGAGAAAACTGCACAAATAGCAGAGGGAAAATTACCTTAGTTCTTTGTTAAAAGCTGTGCAAACAGCCAGAGGTCCCAGAAGGAGCCGCAGGCACGTGCACAAAGGCACAGATGAGACTGTAAACAAGAGATGTTTTTGTGGAGTTATAGTCCAGCTAGTAGAACCATCACACTGAGAGTAAATGTGTGAATTCAGGAGACAGGGCATAAACAGACATAATGATAATCAAACAACCGTTCTAATCCATCTCACCAGGAACATGAGACACTCACCTACAAGCAGGCAAGTTCACATGCCAGAGACCATAATACAGCTCTTTACAGCAGCCAATGGCTAACAAATGTTTAGCTAATGATTACCTGTGAGTGCATCAGTGTTTCATGTATATTATTTCTGCAAATTATATTATTAGTAGTATTTTTGTATTTGATTCTTTTTTTAATAAAACCTTTTGTATAATCTATTTTTATTGTAAAAAAGAATATAACTGAATACAAAATTGTTTGAAAACATTAAGGGCCAGATTACAAGTGGAGCATTATTTGACACCTCCGCTAGTGCTCTCACTCCGCAAGAAGTAAGCTTTGTGCGCACGTCGGATAGCGCTCATATTATAAGTTGAAAATAAAGACTTTTTGCTTGCGCGCTAACCTGATGCACACGAGAAGACGACGTTAGAATATCATGATCGCATTAACGTATTTCCCTATACAAGACAATGGAGTATAAACAAATCCCCCACTCGTTAGCATATTCTCAAGTGCACAAACCTGAAATGAAAATATGATTATTTCACATTCCAATGTTCTTCATATAACAGAATATCTTCTATTTATTCATGAATTCATATTTCTACATACATCTGATTTGTACAATATGGCCTATATTTATCAAAGTCTGGTGGACCTGATCTGCCAGTGCGGATCAGGTCCGCCCGACCTCGCTGAATACGGAGAGCAATACGCTCTCCGTATTCAGCATTGCATTAGCAGCTCACAAGAGCTGCTGGTGCAACGCCGCCCCTTGCAGACTCGCGGCCAATCAGCAGGGGGGTGTCAATTAACCCGATCGGTTTAATTCCGGTGATGTCTGTCCACCTGCTCAGAGCAGGTCTTTGTGACCGCTGCTTCATAACTGCTGTTTCTGGCGAGTCTGCAGGCTCACCAGAAACACGGGGCATCAAGCTCCATTCGGAGTTTAATAGAAAAGCCCCTATATGTCTATACCTATATACTGTAATAATACATTTGACATATTCTGCTATGTAAAGAACATTGTAATAGGGAATAATTATATTTCATGTCAGTTTAGTGCACTTGCTTAAATGCAATCGGGTATGGGTGTTTTTTTCCCCACTTTTCACGCTCCATTGAAGTCTATGGGGATATTTGACAGTGCGGATCAGGTCCGCCAGACCTCGTTGAATACAGAGAGCTCACAAGAGCTACTGGTGCAACGTCGCCCCCTGCAGATTCGCGGCCAACCGGCCGCCAGCAGGGAGGTGTCAATCAACCCGATCCTACTCGATCGTGTTGAATTGTGGCGATCCCTGCCCGCCTGCTCAGAGCAGGAGAACAGGGTTATGGAACAGCGGTCTTTTTTCGCTGCTTCATAACTGCTGTTTCTGGTGAACCTTCAGGCTCGCCAGAAACACGGGCCCTCAAGCTCCATCCAGAGCTTGATAGATAGGCCCCTTTGAAGGAATACGTTAACGTGGTCACGATATTCTAAGTTACACTTTTTGTGTTTTTGTTTCGGGATAACACTCATACGCAAACTTTTTACTGTCAACTTTTCATATGAGTGTAATCCGACATGCGCAAAAAGCCTCCATCTAGCGAAGTTAGCGTGGAGCTCTAATTTCCGCTCCACTCGTAATTTAGCCCAAAGGCAATTGCTATTGTTATAGAGAGCATGAGATATTGTATATCTAATTTGCACAGTTCTCTGTGAATTGAATCAGGCTCTAAAGAGGCAGTTTGTCGAGGAGAGAGACCCCGTTACTGGCTTTTCCCTATAAGGTTTGCTGGCTCAGTTGTGAGTGTGGGTTTGCTGTCATTTTCGAGCTGCCTTTTCTCATAGTTTTTGAGGTTTTTGGCGTAATTGCACCGGTTTCTTGTCATTTGTGATCCCTGCTCTGTACTGCTTGAGAGTTTGGGGTTGGGTGCGTTAGTAACTCTCATAACACTTGCTGTGTAGCTGTGTGAGTGTCATTTACACAATCCTGGCATTGTGAGGCTGAATGCTGTCTCTGGGGTCCTGGGAAAAGCTGTTTAACTTTATAACTGCTGCTGTTGTTTCTTTATCACTAGTCACAGATCTGCAGCAGGTAGAGCAGTCCGAAGAGCTGGGTCACACAATGGTTATATTAAGGTTGCAGCCCCCTTTCATGTCATTAGAATTACAGCATAATGCACAAAACAATTATTATTCCAACACAAAGTTTATCTATAGCTTATTACTGTACTTCCATTATTTTCTGTGTTTTTATTTAATTGTTAAAATGTTGCCATTTCCATTGTCCCTTCCCCAAATTGGAGACTATGCCATGCATGTACAGATCTAGCCACTGATGTCACCCATTGATGTCCCCCACTGATGTCACCTGTCATTGTTAAGATAGTTATTGTCACTATTATTATGATTGGTGTCCAGGGGCTAAATCTTGTCTGTCTAGGGAGCTTACCCTGTGCACTCTCAGGGCTAGATCTTGTCTGTCTAGGGAGCTTACACTGATCCTAACAGCCAATCAGAATTCGAGGGATGCCATCTTGGATGATGTAATTTAAAGGACCAGCCATTCGTCGGGTAGTCGTCGGCCGAGGAGGATGTTCCACGCCGGAGGTCTTCAAGATGGAGCCACTCATCGCCGGAAGGATGAAGATAGAAGATGCCGCTTGGATGAAGACTTCTGCTGGATGTAGGACCTCTTCTGCCCCAATCGGATGAAGACTTCTGCCGGTCCGTATGTCCTCTTCTGCCGCATCGGATACCAGTGGTGCCCGGCTGGGTGAAGTCGGCTCAAGGTAGGGTGATCTTCAATGGGGTAGTGTTAGGTTTATTTAAGGGGGGGATTGGGTGGGTTTTAGAGTAGGGGTGTGTGGGTGGTGGGTTGTAATGTTGGGGGGGTATTGTATTTCTTTTTTTTTTTACAGGTAAAAGAGCTGATTACTTTGGGGCAATGGCCCACAAAAAGCCCTTTTAAGGGCTGGTAAAAGAGCTGGTTACTTTGGGGCAATGCCCGGCAAAAGGCCCGTTTAAGGGCTATTTGTAATTTAGTTTAGGGTAGGGAAATTTTATTATTTTGGGGGGCTTTTTTATTTTATTAGGGGGCTTAGATTAGGTGTAATTAGATTAAACTTCTTGTAATATTTATTTTATTTTTTGTAATTTAGTGTTTTTTTTTTTTTTTTAATATAGTTTAGTTTATTTAATTGTATTTTATATTAGATATTGTAGTTAATTTATTTAATTAATTTATTGATAGTGTAGTGTTAGGTGTATTTGTAACTTAGGTTAGGATTTATTTTACAGGTAATTTTGTAATTATTTTAACTAGGTAGCTATTAAATAGTTATTAACTATTTAATAGCTATTGTACCTAGTTAAAAATAAATACAAATATACCTGTGAAATAAATATAAATCCTAAAATAGCTACAATGTAATTATTAATTATATTGTAGCTATCTTAGGGTTTATTTTATAGGTAAGTATTTAGTTTTAAATAGGAATAATTTAGTTAATAATATTAATATTATTTTGATTTATTTAAATAATAATTAAGTTAGGGGGTGTTAGGGTCAGACTTAGGTTTAGGGGGTAATACATTTAATATAGGTGGCGGCGGTGTAGGGGGGTCAGATTAGAGGGTAATATATTTAATGTAGGTGGCGGCAGTGTGGGGGGGGCAGATTAGAAGTTAATATATTTAATGTAGGTGGTGGCGGTGTAGGGGGGGCAGATTAGGAGTTAATATATTTAATGTAGGTGGTGGCGGTGTAGGGGGGTCAGATTAGGGGGTAATATATTTAATGTAGGTGGCGGCGGGGTCCGGGAGCGGCAGTTTAGGGGTTAAACACTTTATTTAGGTGCGGCGGGGTCCGGGTGAGGCGGTTTAGGGGTTAATACATATAATGTAGGTGGCGCTGGGCTCCGGGAGCGGCGGTTTAGGGGTTAATACAATTTACTAGGGATTGCGGTTGACAGGTAGATAGACATTGCGTATGCGTCAGGTGTTAGGTTGTTTTTTTGGAAGGCATTTTAGGGAGTTACGGTGCTCCAATACTCAGTGCAAGGCCTGCTACGGGTGCATTTTATGTCGAGGTGAAAATGGAGTAAGATTTCTCCATTTTCGTCATGTAAGGCCTTGAGCTGGATATTGGATACCGACTTACGACGCGGTCCCAAGTTAGCCTATAGGAGTGAAATTTGCGGGCGACGGGAGAAATATACTGGCGTAAGTGCTACACCGTATATGTGATACCAAACCAGCGCAAAATTTGGCGTCGCCGGCTTTTGCGGGCGACGCTGCATATCGGATCGGGCCCCAAGATTCATATATTGGTCCTTACTGAACCAAAATATTTTCTTTCATGATTCAGAGAGAACATGCAATTTTAAACAACTTTCTAATTTACTTCTATTATCAAATTTTCTTCATTCTCTTGCTAACTTTATTTAAAAAAAGAAGGCATCTAAGCTAAGGAGCCAGCGAATTGTTGGTTTAGAACCATGGACAGCACTTGTTTATTGGTGCTGTCCAATCAGCAAAGACAAACCAGGTTGTTCACCAAAAATGGGCCGGCATCTAAACTTACATTCTTGCTTTTCAAACAAAGCTACCAAGAGAATGAAGACAATTTGATAATAGGAGTAAATTAGAAAGTTGCTTAAAATTGCTGCTCTTTCTGAATCAGAAAAGAAAACATTTGGGTTCAGTGTCCCTTTAAGGAATATGAAAACCAATTGTTTTTCTTTCATGATAGAGCAAACCATTTTAAACACTTTTTTAATGTACTTCTAATATCTCATTTGGTGTCCTTTGAAACTCCCCTAAGTTACTGAGCTGTTCCCTGAGTAACTGAAATGTCCCCTGAGTACCTGAGCTGTTCCCTAAGTAACTGAGATGTCCCCTGAGTTCCTGAGCTGTTCCCTAAGTAACTGATATGCGCCCTGAGTAACTGAGCGGTTCCCTAAGTAACTGAGATGTCCCCTGAATAACTAAGCTGTTCCCTAAGTAATTGAGCTGTTCCCTAAGTAACTGAGCTGTTCCCTAAGTTACTGAGCTGTTTCCTAAGTAACTGAGATGTCCCCTGACCACCTGAGCTGTTCCCTAAGTAACTGAGATGTCCCCTGAGTAACTGAGCTGTTCCGTAAGTAACTGAGATGTCCCCTGAGTAACTGAGCTGTTCCCTAAGTAACCGAGATGTTCCCTGAGTAACTGAGCTGTTCCCTAAGTAACTGGGATGTCCCCTGAATAACTGAGCTGTTCCATAAGTAACTGAGATGTCCCCTGGCTAACTGAGCTGTTCCCTAAATAACCAAGATGTCCCCTGAGTAACTGAGCTGTTCCCTAAGTAACCGAGATGTTCCCTGAGTAACTGAGCTGTTCCCTAAGTAACTGGGATGTGCCCTGATTAACTGAGATGTTCCCTAAGTAACTGAGATGCCCCCTGAGTAACTAATCTGTTCCCTAAGTAGCTGAGATGTCCCCTGACTAACTGAGCTGTTCCTTAAGTAACTGAGATGTCCCCTGAGTAACTGAGATGTTCCCTAAGTAACAGAGATGTCCCCTGAGTAACTGAGCTGTTCCCTAAGTAACTGATATATCCCCTGAGTAACTGAGCTGTTCATTAAGTAACTGAGATGTCCCCTGAGTAACTGAGAAGTCCCCTGATTAACTGAGCTGTTCCCTAAGTAACTAAGATGTCCCCTGAGTAACTGAGCTGTTCCCTAAGTAACTGAGATGTCCCTGAGTAACTGAGCTGTTCCCAAAGTAACTGAGATGTCCCTTGAATAACTGAGCTGTTCCCTAAGTAACTGAGATTTCCTCTGAGTAACTGAGCTGTTCCCTAAGTAACCAAGATGTCCCCTGAGTAACTGAGCTGTTCCCTAAGTAACCGAGATGTCCCCTGAGAAACTGAGCTGTTTCCTAAGTAACTTAGATGTCCACAGGGTAACTGAGCTGTTCCCTAAGTAACTGAGATATCCCCTGAGTAACTGAGCTGTTCCTTAAGTAACTGAGCTGTCCCCTGAGTAACTGAGCTGTTCCCTAAGTAACTTAGTTGTCCCTGAGTAACTGAGCTGTTCCCTAAGTAACTGAGATGTCCCCTGGCGAACTGAGCTGTTCCCTAAATAACCGAGATGTCCCCTGAGTAACTGAGCTGTTCCCTAAGTAACCGAGATGTTCCATGAGTAACTGAGCTGTTCCCTAAGTAACTGGGATGTCCCCTGAGTAACTGAGCTCTTCCGTAAGTAACTGAGATGTCCCCTGGCTAACTGAGCTGTTCCCTAAATAACCGAGATGTTCCCTGAGTAACTGAGCTGTTCCCTAAGTAACTGGGATGTCCCCTGATTAACTGAGATGTTCCCTAATTAACTGAGATTCCCCCTGAGTAACTAAGCTGTTCCCTAAGTAACTGAGATGTCCCCTGAGTAACTGAGCTGTCCCTTAAGTAACTGAGATGTCCCCTGAGTAACTGAGATGTTCCC
This sequence comes from Bombina bombina, assembly GCF_027579735.1. Classification (NCBI taxonomy): domain Eukaryota; kingdom Metazoa; phylum Chordata; class Amphibia; order Anura; family Bombinatoridae; genus Bombina; species Bombina bombina. The sequence goes on from NC_069504.1 coordinate 1,143,054,050, forward strand.
TAAGTAACAGAGATGTCCCCTGAGTAACTGAGCTGTTCCCTAAGTAACTGAGATACCCCCCGAGTAACTGAGCTGTTCCTTAAGTAACTGATATGTCCCCTGAGTAACTGAGATTTCCCCTGAGTAACTAAGCTGTTCCCTAAGTAACTGAGATGTCCCCTGAGTAACTGAGCTGTCCCTTAAGTAACTGAGATGTCCCCTGAGTAACTGAGATGTTCCCTAAGTAACGAGATGTCCCCTGAGTAACTGAGCTGTTCCCTAAGTAACTGAGATATCCCCCGAGTAACTGAGCTGTTCCTTAAGTAACTGAGATGTCCCCTGAGTAACTGAGATGTCCCCTGAGTAACTGAGCTGTTCCCTAAGTAACTGAGATTTCCCCCGAGTAACTGAGCTGTTCCTTAAGTAACTGAGATGTCCACTGAGTAACTGAGCTGTTCACTAAGTAACCGAGATGTCCCCTGAGTAACTGAGCTGTTCCCTAAGTAACCGAGATGTCCCCTGAGAAACTGAGCTGTTTCCTAAGTAACTTAGATGTCCCCTGAGTAACTGAGCTGTTCCCTAAGTAACTGAGATATCCCCTGAGTAACTGAGCTGTTTCTTAAGTAACAGAGATGTCCCCTGAGTGACTGAGCTGTTCCCTAAGTAACTGAGATGTCCCCTGAGTAACTGAGCTGTTCCCTAAGTAACTTAGATGTCCCTGAGTAACTGAGCTGTTCCCTAAGTAACTGAGATGTCCCCTGGCTAACTGAGCTGTTCCCTAAATAACTGAGATGTCCCCTGAGTAACTGAGCTGTTCCCTAAGTAACCGAGATGTTCCATGAGTAACTGAGCTGTTCCCTAAGTAACTGGGATGTCCCCTGAGTAACTGAGCTCTTCCGTAAGTAACTGAGATGTCCCCTGGCTAACTGAGCAGTTCCCTAAATAACCGAGATGTCCCTTGAGTAACTGAGCTGTTCCCTAAGTAACCGAGATGTTCCCTGAGTAACTGAGCTGTTCCCTAAGTAACTGGGATGTCCCCAGATTAACTGAGATGTTCCCTAAGTAACTGAGATGCCCCCTGAGTAACTAAGCTGTTCCCTAAGTAACTGAGATGTCCCCTGAGTAACTGAGCTGTCCCTTAAGTAACTGAGATGTCCCCTGAGTAACTGAGATGTTCCCTAAGTAACAGAGATGTCCCCTGAGTAACTGAGCTGTTCCCTAAGTAACTGAGATATCCCCCGAGTAACTGAGCTGTTCCTTAAGTAACTGAGATGTCCCCTGAGTAACTGAGATGTCCACTGAGTAACTAAGCTGTTCCCTAAGTAACTGAGATGTCCCCTGAGTAACTGAGCTGTCCCTTAAGTAACTGAGATGTCCCCTGAGTAACTGAGATGTTCCCTAAGTAACGAGATGTCCCCTGAGTAACTGAGCTGTTCCCTAAGTAACTGAGATATCCCCCGAGTAACTGAGCTGTTCCTTAAGTAACTGAGATGTCCCCTGAGTAACTGAGATGTCCCCTGAGTAACTGAGCTGTTCCCTAAGTAACTGAGATTTCCCCCGAGTAACTGAGCTGTTCCTTAAGTAACTGAGATGTCCACTGAGTAACTGAGCTGTTCACTAAGTAACCGAGATGTCCCCTGAGTAACTGAGCTGTTCCCTAAGTAACCGAGATGTCCCCTGAGAAACTGAGCTGTTTCCTAAGTAACTTAGATGTCCCCTGAGTAACTGAGCTGTTCCCTAAGTAACTGAGATATCCCCTGAGTAACTGAGCTGTTTCTTAAGTAACAGAGATGTCCCCTGAGTGACTGAGCTGTTCCCTAAGTAACTGAGATGTCCCCTGAGTAACTGAGCTGTTCCCTAAGTAACTTAGATGTCCCTGAGTAACTGAGCTGTTCCCTAAGTAACTGAGATGTCCCCTGGCTAACTGAGCTGTTCCCTAAATAACTGAGATGTCCCCTGAGTAACTGAGCTGTTCCCTAAGTAACCGAGATGTTCCATGAGTAACTGAGCTGTTCCCTAAGTAACTGGGATGTCCCCTGAGTAACTGAGCTCTTCCGTAAGTAACTGAGATGTCCCCTGGCTAACTGAGCAGTTCCCTAAATAACCGAGATGTCCCTTGAGTAACTGAGCTGTTCCCTAAGTAACCGAGATGTTCCCTGAGTAACTGAGCTGTTCCCTAAGTAACTGGGATGTCCCCAGATTAACTGAGATGTTCCCTAAGTAACTGAGATGCCCCCTGAGTAACTAAGCTGTTCCCTAAGTAACTGAGATGTCCCCTGAGTAACTGAGCTGTCCCTTAAGTAACTGAGATGTCCCCTGAGTAACTGAGATGTCCCCTAAGTAACAGAGATGTCCCCTGAGTAAACTGAGCTTTTCCCTAAGTAACTGAGATATCCCCCGAGTAACTGAGCTGTTCCTTAAGTAACTGAGATGTCCCCTAAGTAACTGAGATGTCCCCTGAGTAACTGAGCTGTTTCCTAAGTAACTAAGATGTCCCCTGAGTAACTGAGCTGTTCCCTAAGTAACTGAGATGTCCCTGAGTAACTGAGCTGTTCCCTAAGTAACCGAGATGTCCCCTGAGTAACTGAGCTGTTCCCTAAGTAACCGAGATGTCCCCTGAGAAACTGAGCTGTTTCCTAAGTAACTTAGATGTCCCCTGAGTAGCTGAGCTGTTCCCTAAGTAACTGAGATATCCCCTGAGTAACTGAGCTGTCCCTGAGTAACTGAGCTGTTCCCCAAGTAACTGAGATGTCCCCTGAGTAACTGAGCTGTTCCCTAAGTAACTTAGATGTCCCCTGAGTAACTGAGCTGTTCCCTAAGTAACTTAGATGTCCCCCGTGTAACTGAGCTGTTCCCTAAGTAACTTAGATGTCCCCTGAGTAACTGAGCTGTTCCTTAAGTAACTTAGATCTCCCCTGAGTAACTGAGCTGTTCCCTAAGTAACTTAGATGTCCCCTGAGTAACTGAGCTGTTCCCTAAGTAACTTAGATGTCCCCTGAGTAACTGAGCTGTTCCTTAAGTAACTTAGATCTCCCCTGAGTAACTGAGCTGTTCCCTAAGTAACTGGGATGTCCCCAGATTAACTGAGATGTTCCCTAAGTAACTGAGATGCCCCCTGAGTAACTAAGCTGTTCCCTAAGTAACTGAGATGTCCCCTGAGTAACTGAGCTGTCCCTTAAGTAACTGAGATGTCCCCTGAGTAACTGAGATGTCCCCTAAGTAACAGAGATGTCCCCTGAGTAACTGAGCTGTTCCCTAAGTAACTGAGATATCCCCCGAGTAACTGAGCTGTTCCTTAAGTAACTGAGATGTCCCCTGAGTAACTGAGATGTCCCCTGAGTAACTGAGCTGTTCCCTAAGTAACTAAGATGTCCCCTGAGTAACTGAGTTGTTCCCTAAGTAACTGAGATGTCCCTGAGTAACTGAGCTGTTCCCTAAGTAACTGAGATGTCCCCTGAGTAACTGAGCTGTTCCCTAAGTAACTGAGATTTCCCCTGAGTAACTGAGCTGTTCCCTAAGTAACCGAGATGTCCCCTGAGTAACTGAGCTGTTCCCTAAGCAACCGAGATGTCCCCTGAGAAACTGAGCTGTTTCCTAAGTAACTTAGATGTCCCGGAGTAACTGAGCTGTTCCCTAAGTAACAGAGATGTCCCCTGAGTAACTGAGCTGTTCCCTAAGTAACTGAGATATCCCCTGAGTAACTGAGCTGTTCCTTAAGTAACTGAGATGTCCCCTGAGTAACTGAGATGTCCCCTGAGTAACTGAGCTGTTCCCTAAGTAACTGAGATGTCCCCTGAGTAACTGAGCTGTTCCCTAAGTAACTGAGATGTCCCTGAGTAACTGAGCTGTTCCCCAAGTAACTGAGATGTCCCCTGAGTAACTGAGCTGTTCCGTAAGTAACTGAGATGTCCCCTGAGTAACTGAGCTGTTCCCTAAGTAACTGAGATGTCCCCTGAGTAACTGAGCTTTTCCCTAAGTAACTTACATGTCCCCTGAGTAACTGAGCTGTTCCTTAAGTAACTTAGATCTCCCCTGAGTAACTGAGCTGTTCCCTAAGTAACTTAGATGTCCCCTGAGTAACTGAGCTGTTCCCTAAGTAACTTAGATGTCCCCTGAGTAACTGAGCTGTTCCCTAAGTAACTTAGATGTCCCCTGAGTAACTGAGCTGTTCCCTATGTAACTTAGATGTCCCCTGAGTAACTGAGCTGTTCCCTAAGTAACTTAGATGTCCCCTGAGTAACTGAGCTGTTCCCTAAGTAACTTAGATGTCCCCTGAGTAACTGAGCTGTTCCCTAAGTAACTTAGATGTCCCCTGAGTAACTGAGCTGTTCCCTAAGTAACTTAGATGTCCCCTGAGTAACTGAGCTGTTCCTTAAGTAACTTAGATCTCCCCTGAGTAACTGAGCTGTTCCCTAAGTAACTTAGATGTCCCCTGAGTAACTGAGCTGTTCCCTAAGTAACTTAGATGTCCCCTGAGTAACTGAGCTGTTCCTTAAGTAACTTAGATCTCCCCTGAGTAACTGAGCTGTTCCCTAAGTAACTGAGATGTCCCCTGAGTAACTGAGCTGTTCCCTAAGTAACTGAGATGTCCCATGGATTGTGTTGCTGTTAGGAACCTTTCCTTGATTTGATTAGACTATGAGAACTCAGCTACAAGTTTTAAGGTATTTTTACATATTCCCTATCTCATCATTTCTTGCTCTCTTTACTTGAGGACTCTCTTCTTGAACTGATTTTGCAACACTGTGACACAGATGGAAGTCACTCTAGGAATTTAATCCATGGTCCTTTCTCAGAGCCCTATTGCAGCATTACTGTCTGCTTTACTTTTTCCTTAAATACAAAAATTGTCAGCAACATCAAGATTCATATATTGGTCCTAAAAGTGTCACTGAACCAAAATATTTTCTTTCATGATTCAGGGAGAACATGCAATTTTAAACAACTTTCTAATTTACTTCTATTATCAAATTTTCTTCGTTCTCTTGCTATCATTATTTGAAAAATAAGGCATCTAAGCTAAGGAGCCAGCAAATTGTTGGTTTAGAACCATGGACAGCACTTGTTTATTGGTGCTGTCCAATCAGCAAGGACAACCCAGGTTGTTCACCAAAAATGGGCCGGCATCTAAACTTACATTCTTGCTTTTTAAATAAAGATACCAAGAGAATGAAGAAAATTTGATAATAGGAGTAAATTAGAAAGTTGCTTAAAATTGCTGCTATATCTGAATCATGAAAAGAAAAAAATTGGGTTCAGAATCCCTTTAAAGGAACATGAAAACCAATTGTTTTTCTTTCATGATAGAGCAAACCCTTTTAAACACTTTTTTAATGTACTTCTAATATCTCATTTGGTGTCCTTTGAAAAGAAAAAAAAATACCTAGGTAGGTTTTTAAGCGGGGAGCTAACTGTTGTCTATTGACTGAAAAATAAAAGGGAGAGAGAGGTGCGCTAGGCCAAATCGATAACCAAACACCCCCTTAAAAAGAGAAATATCCCTACAGTTGTCTAAAATAAGAGAGAAAATATACAGGTAATAAGGGAGGCGCTAAAAAAAGCCAAAGGTATCAAGCACTTATAAAATTTAATAAAAACACATAAGCATACAATACATATGTAAAAGGGACGTCTCCCCAAAACGAAATACTACTAAATAAAAACTAAAATACTAAAAGATGCAATTGATAAAGCTTCCACAGACTTAAAATCATACAATCTGTACAGAGCAGTCCCAATCAGTTCGTTATAATAGGGTCAGAATGTCTTTTCTCCATATAAATTGTAACTGAGTATGTGGTCAGCGTCTCACTAGTCAAATACCACCAAGCTGCCAAATTGATAGATCAATAGCTGCCAAACAGTGTAAGTAGATAATTGTATACTTGCAATTCCAAAGTTCTCTTACTGTGTAAGATATCACTTTAGCAAAACATTCAGCCGTGTACTTTACCAGATCCTTATCCGTGAAGTAGATGTCTTTTCCCCTCGCCCGGTATTCACCTCGAGCGGGGCCGACTGAAACTTTACGGCGTCTGACGTCACTGAAAGATGTTCCGGTTAGGAGAAGAAGCCGATTCCTGCGCTTACTTCTATGACTTGTAGTCACGGTCCTCTCAGATGAGCCCTGCACTTAGTGCTTATAGCACGCAAGGGATTGGATACTGGGCAAAGTGAAGGTTATCCCAGAAATGCTGCCAAACACAAGTCCTACAGATGATTTACTCCTATTTAGGAGAAGATAGTTCCAAAATGTATAACCCGGGTTATTAAGTAGGAATCAAAAGATATGTAGATTGTTGTCACAGAAATAAAAACAACAACACTGCCAACACATATGACGCGTTTCGCCCTCCTATGGGCTTTATCAAGATAGTGGTGGCAAGTGTAAATGACCTTATTTAAAGGGGTATCTTTCAATCTGATTGGTGGTGGTTTCAATTAGCAGAATTACTTTAAGGTGGTATTTGACTTTTAGTACCGACTTCTTTTTAAGGTGGAATTTTTCTCTTCTGACCTTTTAAATGAAATCACACAATCTTGCTACTAAAGGGACCTCACAATTGTACCAAAAAAAAGAACCGCAATAGAATAATAAATAGAATATTCATAAATATTTACCGGAGAATCTATGTGTGATTGTTAGAGATATATAACAAATTTTTATTATATGTATCACTACAAATTGGCTTTCTAATTTACTTCTATTTTCAAATTTTCTTCGTTCTCTTGCTATCTTTATTTGAAAAAGAAGGCATCTAAGCTAAAGAGCCAGCAAATTGTTGGTTTAGACCCATGGACAGCACTTGTTTATTGGTGCTGTCCAATCAGCAAGGACAACCCAGGTTGTTCACCAAAAATGGGCCGGCATCTAAACTTACATTCTTGCTTTTTAAATAAAGATACCAAGAGAATGAAGAAAATTTGATATTAGGAGTAAATTAGAAAGTTGCTTAAAATTGCTGCTCTATCTGAATCAGAAAAGAAAAAAATTGGGTTCAGAATCCCTTTAAAGGAACCATGAAAACCAATTGTTTTTCTTTCATGATAGAGCAAACCCTTTTAAACACTTTTTTAATGTACTTCTAATATCTCATTTGGTGTCCTTTGAAAAGAAAAAAAAATACCTAGGTAGGTTTATATGCGGGGAGCTAACTGTTGTCTATTGACTGCACAGAAATGCCTCTTAGGTGGTGAACTGCAATCATCCCGATACGATCCGATTGGGATAACTGACAACCCCTGCTAGCGGCCGATTGTTGGCATTTAGCGTTGCGGACATAATTCGCTACAGCGAACAATTTCTTGTCACGTTCTTCATATTTATTTATCAAATTAATTCTGTGTTGTATATACTTGTTGTCGAGTGTAGCCAATCAAAGACTGTACTGCGGCATACACGGCTCCTTTTCATACATAAGTATTAGTTGACCGTAATCAGGGTCATTTTGTGCTTACATCATCAAGTTTAAGTGGGAAAAAAAATGAGGCAGTGGGGCCGATTTATCAAAGGCCGAACGGCCCCTGATGCCCCTGTTTCCATGTGACCCTTCAGGCTTGCCAGGAACAGCAGTTATGAAGCAGCGTTCAGATTGACATCACCTGCTAGCGGCTGCTTGGCGGCAAATCTGCAGAGGGCGGCATTGCACAAGCAGTTCACTAGAACTACTTCTGCGATGTTAAATGCAGACAGCGTATGCTGCCGGCATTCAGCGATGTCTGGCGGACATGATGCACTACAGCGTATCATGTCCGCCAGACAATGATAATTCGGGCCCAGTGTCTAATTCTAAGGGCAAAGTTGGTATAAATGTGCAACATACTAAAGGAAGCAGGAATGTTAGAGTTTACTTTTACACTATGAGTCTAAGCAGCATAAATACTGAAATTTGTTCTTCATCATCAGCTAATACAAACAACAGAAATTTAATTGTCCGGAAATATTTCCCAATTAAGGGCCAGATTATGAGTGGAGCGCAAATTAAAGAGACATTATACACTAGATTTTTCTTGACATAAATGTTTTGTAGATTATCCATTTATATCACCCATCTGGGGGTGTTTTTGTAAAAATGTACAGTTTTACTTATTTTTAAATAACATTGTGCTGATTTTCATACTCCTAACCAAGCCCCAAATTTTTAGGAGAATAATGATGCATACCTACTCCAGCTTGCTCCTGTTTGTGTAACGGGTCTTTTCATATGCACAGGAAGGGGGGAGTGTTTGCTGTTTTTGCTATACAGGCCCTTTCAGTAGCTGTTCCAGCTAACCTTTTCAACAGAGCTTAACTGGGAGCTTCTAAGTAAGTTTTTCAATAGTTTTTTTTTTTTTTTTTTTTTTTAAAGATTTTTTATTGAGCATCAAAAGATATATATAATAAGTTTTCAAATAAAGTTTTTCAATAGTTTTATACTGAATTTGTATATCAGTATCTGTACATATTATGTATAGTAGTGTCTATTACATGCAGTTATATAACAATTAGTGTATACTGTATATTTATATCAGTATTTGTACATATTCTGTATAGTAGTGTCTGTTACATGCAGTTATATGACAATTAATGTATACTGTATATTTATATCAGTATTTGTACATATTCTGTATAGTAGTGTCTGTTACATGCAGTTATATGACAATTAGTGTATACTGTATATTTATATCAGTATCTGTACATATTCTGTATAGTAGTGTCTGTTACATGCAGTTATATGACAATTAGTGCCTACTGTATATTTATATCAATATCTTTACATAATCTGTATAGTAGTGTCTGTTACATGCAGTTATATGACAATTAGTGTATACTGTATATTTATATCAGTATCTGTACATATTCTGTATAGTAGTGTCTATTACATGCAGTTATATGTAATTAGTATATACTGTATATTTATATCAGTATCTGTACATATTCTGTATAGTAGTGTCTGTTACATGCAGTTATATGACAATTAGTGTATACTGTATATTTATATCAGTATCTGTACATATTCTGTATAGTAGTGTCTATTACATGCAGTTATATGACAATTAGTATATACTGTATATTTATATCAGTATCTGTACATATTCTGTATAGTAGTGTCTGTTACATGCAGTTATATGACAATTAGTGTATACTGTATATTTATATCAGTATCTGTACATATTCTGTATAGTAGTGTCTATTACATGCAGTTATATGACAATTAGTGTATACTGTATATTTATATCAGTATCTGTACATATTCTGTATAGTAGTGTCTATTACATGCAGTTATATGACAATTAGTATATACTGTATATTTATATCAGTATCTGTACATATTCTGTATAGTAGTGTCTATTACATACAGTTATATGACAATTAGTGTATACTGTATATTTATATCAGTATCTGTACATATTCTGTATAGTAGTGTCTATTACATGCAGTTATATGTAATTAGTGTATACTGTATATATCAGTATCTGTACATATTCTGTATAGTAATGTCTATTACATGCAGTTATATGTAATTAGTGTATACTGTATATTTATATCAGTATCTGTACATATTCTGTATAGTAGTGCCTATTACATGCAGTTATATGACAATTAGTGTATACTGTATATTTATATCAGTATCTGTACATATTCTGTATAGTAGTGTCTGTTACATGCAGTTATATGTAATTAGTGTATACTGTATACTTATATCAGTATCTGTACATATTATGTATAGTAGTATCTATTACATGCAGTTATATGACAATTAGTGTATACTGTATATTTATATCAGTATCTGTACATATTCTGTATAGTAGTGTCTATTACATGCAGTTATATGACAATTAGTATATACTGTATATTTATATCAGTATCTGTACATATTCTGTATAGTAGTGTCTGTTACATGCAGTTATATGACAATTAGTGTATACTGTATATTTATATCAGTATCTGTACATATTCTGTATAGTAGTGTCTATTACATGCAGTTATATGACAATTAGTGTATGCTGTATATTTATATCAGTATCTGTACATATTCTGTATAGTAGTGTCTGTTACATGCAGTTATATGACAATTAGTGTATACTGTATATTTATATCAGTATCTGTACATATTCTGTATAGTAGTGTCTATTACATGCAGTTATATGTAATTAGTGTATACTGTGTATTTATATCAGTATCTGTACATATTCTGTATAGTAGTGTCTATTACATGCAGTTATATGACAATTAGTGTATACTGTATATTTATATCGGTGTCTGTACATATTCTGTATAGTAGTGTCTATTACATGCAGTTATATGACAATTAGTGTATACTGTATATTTATATCAGTATCTGTACATATTCTGTATAGTAATGTCTATTACATGCAGTTATATGACAATTAGTATATACTGTATATTTATATCAGTATCTGTACATATTCTGTATAGTAGTGTCTGTTACATGCAGTTATATGACAATTAGTGTATACTGTATATTTATATCAGTATCTGTACATATTCTGTATAGTAGTGTCTATTACATGCAGTTATATGTAATTAGTGTATACTGTGTATTTATATCAGTATCTGTACATATTCTGTATAGTAGTGTCTATTACATGCAGTTATATGTAATTAGTGTATACTGTGTATTTATATCAGTATCTGTACATATTATGTATAGTAGTGTCTATTACATGCAGTTATATGACAATTAGTGTATACTGTATATTTATATCGGTGTCTGTACATATTCTGTATAGTAGTGTCTATTACATGCAGTTATATGACAATTAGTGTATACTGTATATTTATATCAGTATCTGTACATATTCTGTATAGTAGTGTCTATTACATGCAGTTATATGACAATTAGTGTATACTGTATATTTATATCAGTATCTGTACATATTCTGTATAGTAGTGTCTATTACATGCAGTTATATAACAATTAGTGTATACTGTATATTTATATCAGTATTTGTACATATTCTGTGTAGTAGTGTCTGTTACATGCAGTTATATGACAATTAGTATATACTGTATATTTATATCAGTATCTGTACATAGTCTGTATAGTAGTGTCTATTACATGCAGTTATATAACAATTAGTGTATACTGTATATTTATTTCAGTATATGTACATATTCTGTATAGTAGTGTCTATTACATGCAGTTATATAACAATTAGTGTATACTGTATATTTATATCAGTATCTGTACATATTCTGTATAGTAGTGTCTATTACATGCAGTTATATGACAATTAGTGTATACTGTATATTTATATCAGTATCTGTACATATTCTGTATAGTAGTGTCTATTACATGCAGTTATATGACAATTAGTGTATACTGTATATTTATATCAGTATCTGTACATATTCTGTATAGTAGTGTCTATTACATGCAGTTATATGACAATTAATGTATACTGTATATTTATATCAGTATCTGTACATATTCTGTATAGTAGTGTCTATTACATGCAGTTATATGACAGTTAGTGTATACTGTATATTTATATCAGTATCTGTACATATTCTGTATAGTAGTGTATTACATGCAGTTACATGACAATTAGTGTATAGTGTATATTTATATCAGTATCTGTACATATTCTGTATATTAGTGTCTGTTACATGCAGTTGTATGACAATTAGTGTATACTGTATATTTATATCAGTATCTGTACATATTCTGTATAGTAGTGTCTATTGCATGCAGTTATGACAGTTAGTGTATACTGTATATTTATATCAGTATCTGTACATATTCTGTATAGTAGTGTCTATTACATGCAGTTATATGACAATTAGTGTATACTGTATATTTATATCAGTATCTGTACATATTCTGTATAGTAGTGTCTATTACATGCAGTTATATGACAATTAGTGTGTACTGTATATTTATATCAGTATCTGTATATATTCTGTATAGTAGTGTCTATTACATGCAGTTATATGACAATTAGTGTATGCTGTATATTTATATCAGTATCTGTACATATTCTGTATAGTAGTGTCTGTTACATACAGTTATATGTAATTAGTGTATACTGTATATTTATATCAGTATCTGTACATATTCTGTATAGTAGTGTCTGTTACATGCAGTTATATGACAATTAGTGTATACTGTATATTTATATCAGTATCTGTACATGTTCTGTATAGTAGTGTCTATTACATGCAGTTATATGACAATTAGTGTATACTGCATATTTCTATCAGTATCTGTACATATTCTGTATAGTAGTGTCTGTTACATGCAGTTATATGACAATTAGTGTATACTGTATATTTATATCAGTATCTGTATATAGTCTGTATAGTAGTGTCTGTTACATGCAGTTATATGAGAATTAGTGTATACATTATATTTATATCAGTATCTGTACATATTCTGTATAGTAGTGTCTATTACATGCAGTTACAGGTATACCCCGCTCATACAGCGGGTTAGGGATCGGAGCCCCGCTGTAAAGTGAAAACCGCCTTAAAGTGAAACAAGGCAGTTTTAGCTTTCTTTTCACTTGCCAGTCTGTTTAAAGACTTGAAAACATGTTTGAATTAACATATATTAGGGGTGCAATAGTGCTACGTTTAGTTTAACACTAGCACAGAACAGTATTCAATTAGTATTCAATAAAAACTGTACCTGTAAAATAGTGCCAATTACTGTAGTACACTTTGCCAGACTATAGCACTGAGACACAGATTGCACTGTAATGATGTAAACAGAGTGAACTAAGCATAATAAAATGGTGCCAGTTACTTTTCTTGCAATCTCACGATGATTACAGCACTGTTTCAAAATCCTTGGAGGCTGAACTTCAGCTCCACAAAGCGATGTATTAGCGAAGCGCTGTAAAGTGAAGCGCTGTAAAGTGAGGTATACCTGTATATGACAATTAGTGTATGCTGTATATTTCTATCAGTATCTGTATATATTCTGTATAGTAGTGTCTGTAACATGCAGTTATATGACAATTAGTGTATACTGTATATTTATATCAGTATCTGTACATATTCTGTATAGTAGTGTCTGTTACATGCAGTTATATGACAATTAGTATATAATGTATATTTATATCAGTATCTGTACATATTCTGTATAGTAGTGTCTATTACATGCAGTTATATGACAATTAGTGTATACTGTATATTTATATCAGTATCTGTACATATTCTGTATATTAGTGACTACTACATGCATTTATATGACAATGAGTGTATACTGTATATTTATATCAGTATCTGTACATATTCTGTATATTAGTGACTACTACATGCATTTATATGACAATGAGTGTATACTGTATATTTATATCAGTATCTGTACATATTCTGTATAGTAGTGTCTCTTACATGCAGTTATATGACAATTAGTGTATTCTGTATATTTATATCAGTATCTGTACATATTCTGTATAGTAGTGTCTGTTACATGCAGTTATATGATAATTAGTGTATGCTGTATATTTATATCAGTATCTGTACATATTCTGTATAGTAGTGTCTATTACATGCAGTTATATGACAATTAGTGTATACTGTATATTTATATCAGTATCTGTACATATTCTGTATAGTAGTGTCTATTACATGCAGTTATATGACAATTAGTGTGTACTGTATATTTATATCAGTATCTGTACATATTCTGTATAGTAGTGTCTATTACATGCAGTTATATGACAATTAGTTTATACTGTATATTTATATCAGTATCTGTACATATTCTGTATAGCTGTGTCTATTACATGCAGTTATATGTAATTAGTTTATACTGTATATTTATATCAGTATCTGTACACATTCTGTATAGTAGTGTCTGTTACATGCAGTTATATGACAATCAGTGTATACTGTATATTTATATCAGTATCTGTACATATTCTGTATAGTAGTGTCTGTTACATGCAGTTATATGACAATTAGTATATACTGTATATTTATATCCGTATCTGTACATATTCTGTATAGTAGTGTCTATTACATACTGTTATATGACAATTAGTGTATACTGTATATTTATATCAGTATCTGTACATATTTTGTATAGTAGTGTCTATTACATGAAGTTATATGACAATTGGTGTATACTGTATATTTATATCAGTATCTGTACATATTCTGTATAGTAGTGTCTATTACATGAAGTTATATGACAATTGGTGTATACTGTATATTTGTATCAGTATCTGTACATATTCTGTATAGTAGTGTCTATTACATGAAGTTATATGACAATTAGTATATAATGTATATTTATATCAGTATCTGTACATATTCTGTATAGTACTGTCTATTACATGCAGTTATATGACAATGAGTGTATACTGTATATTTATATCAGTATCTGTACATATTCTGTATAGTAGTGTCTCTTACATGCAGTTATATGACAATTAGTGTATTCTGTATATTTATATCAGTATCTGTACATATTCTGTATAGTAGTGTCTGTTACATGCAGTTATATGATAATTAGTGTATACTGTATATTTATATCAGTATCTGTACATATTCTGTATAGTAGTGTCTATTACATGCAGTTATATGACAATTAGTGTATACTGTATATTTATATCAGTATCTGTACATATTCTGTATAGTAGTGTCTATTACATGCAGTTATATGACAATTAGTGTGTACTGTATATTTATATCAGTATCTGTACATATTCTGTATAGTAGTGTCTATTACATGCAGTTATATGACAATTAGTTTATACTGTATATTTATATCAGTATCTGTACATATTCTGTATAGCTGTGTCTATTACATGCAGTTATATGTAATTAGTGTATACTGTATATTTATATCAGTATCTGTACACATTCTGTATAGTAGTGTCTGTTACATGCAGTTATATGACAATCAGTGTATACTGTATATTTATATCAGTATCTGTACATATTCTGTATAGTAGTGTCTATTACATGCAGTTATATGACAATTAGTGTATACTGTATATTTATATCAGTATCTGTACATATTCTGTATAGTAGTGTCTGTTACATGCAGTTATATGACAATTAGTATATACTGTATATTTATATCCGTATCTGTACATATTATGTATAGTAGTGTCTATTACATGAAGTTATATGACAATTGGTGTATACTGTATATTTATATCAGTATCTGTACATATTCTGTATAGTAGTGTCTATTACATACAGTTATATGACAATTAGTGTATACTGTATATTTATATCAGTATCTGTACATATTCTGTATAGTAGTGTCTATTACATGAAGTTATATGACAATTGGTGTATACTGTATATTTATATCAGTATCTGTACATATTCTGTATAGTAGTGTCTGTTACATGAAGTTATATGACAATTGGTGTATACTGTATATTTATATCAGTATCTGTACATATTATGTATAGTACTGTCTATTACATGCAGTTATATGACAATTAGTGTATACTGTATATTTATATCAGTATCTGTACATATTCTGTATAGTAGTGTCTGTTACATGAAGTTATATGACAATTGGTGTATACTGTATATTTATATCAGTATCTGTACATATTATGTATAGTACTGTCTATTACATGCAGTTATATGACAATTAGTGTATACTGTATATTTATATCAGTATCTGTACATATTCTGTATAGTAGTGTCTGTTACATGCAGTTATATGACAATTAGTATATACTGTATATTTATATCCGTATCTGTACATATTATGTATAGTAGTGTCTGTTATATGCAGTTATATGACAATTAGTGTATACTGTATATTTATATCAGTATCTGTACATATTCTGTATAGTAGTGTCTATTACATACAGTTATATGACAATTAGTGTATACTGTATATTTATATCAGTATCTGTACATATTCTGTATAGTAGTGTCTATTACATGAAGTTATATGACAATTGGTGTATACTGTATATTTATATCAGTATCTGTACATATTATGTATAGTACTGTCTATTACATGCAGTTATATGACAATTGGTGTATACTGTATATTTATATCAGTATCTGTACATATTCTGTATAGTAGTGTCTATTACATGAAGTTATATGACAATTGGTGTATACTGTATATTTATATCAGTATCTGTACATATTATGTATAGTAGTGTATATTACATGCAGTTATATGTAATTAGTGTATACTGTATATTTATATCAGTATCTGTACATATTCTGTATAGTAGTGTCTGTTACATGCAGTTATATGACAATCAGTGTATACTGTATATTTATATCAGTATCTGTACATATTCTGTATAGTAGTGTCTGTTACATGCAGTTATATGACAATTAGTATATACTGTATATTTATATCCGTATCTGTACATATTATGTATAGTAGTGTCTATTACATGAAGTTATATGACAATTGGTGTATACTGTATATTTATATCAGTATCTGTACATATTCTGTATAGTAGTGTCTATTACATACAGTTATATGACAATTAGTGTATACTGTATATTTATATCAGTATCTGTACATATTCTGTATAGTAGTGTCTATTACATGAAGTTATATGACAATTGGTGTATACTGTATATTTATATCAGTATCTGTACATATTATGTATAGTACTGTCTATTACATGCAGTTATATGACAATTGGTGTATACTGTATATTTATATCAGTATCTGTACATATTCTGTATAGTAGTGTCTATTACATGAAGTTATATGACAATTGGTGTATACTGTATATTTATATCAGTATCTGTACATATTATGTATAGTACTGTCTATTACATGCAGTTATATGACAATTGGTGTATACAGGGAGTGCAGAATTATTAGGCAAGTTGTATTTTTGAGGATTAATTTTATTATTGAACAACAACCATGTTCTCAATGAACCCAAAAAACTCATTAATATCAAAGCTGAATAGTTTTGGAAGTAGTTTTTAGTTTGTTTTTAGTTATAGCTATTTTAGGGGGATATCTGTGTGTGCAGGTGACTATAACTGTGCATAATTATTAGGCAACTTAATAAAAAACAAATATGTACCCATTTCAATTATTTATTTTTACCAGTTAAACCAATATAACAGCTCAACATTCACAAATATACATTTCTGACATTCAAAAACAAAACAAAAACAAATCAGTGACCAATATAGCCACCTTTCTTTGCAAGGACACTCAAAAGCCTGCCATCCATGGATTCTGTCAGTGTTTTGATCTGTTCACCATCAACATTGTGTGCAGTAGCAACCACAGCCTCCCAGACACTGTTCAGAGAGGTGTACTGTTTTCCCTCCTTGTAAATCTTATATTTGATGATGGACCACAGGTTCTCAATGGGGTTCAGATCAGGTGAACAAGGAGGCCATGTCATTAGATTTTCTTCTTTTATACCCTTTCTTGCCAGCCACGCTGTGGAGTACTTGGACGCGTGTGATGGAGCATTGTCCTCATGAAAATCATGTTTTTCTTGAAGGATGCAGACTTCTTCCTGTACCACTGCTTGAAGAAGGTGTCTTCCAGAAACTGGCAGTAGGACTGGGAGTTGAGCTTGACTCCATCCTCAACCCGAAAAGGCCCCACAAGCTCATCTTTGATGATACCAGCCCAAACCAGTACTCCACCTCCACCTTGCTGGCGTCTGAGTCGGACTGGAGCTCTCTGCCCTTTACCAATCCAGCCATGGGCCCATCCATCTGGCCCATCAAGACTTACTCTCATTTCATCAGTCCATAAAACCTTAGAAAAATCAGTCTTGAGATATTTCTTGGCCCAGTCTTGACGTTTCAGCTTGTGTGTCTTGTTCAGTGGTGGTCTTCTTTCAGCCTTTCTTACCTTGGCCATGTCTCTGAGTATTGCACACCTTGTGCTTTTGGGCACTCCAGTGATGTTGCAGCTCTGAAATATGGCCAAACTGGTGGCAAGTGGCATCTTGGCAGCTGCACGCTTGACTTTTCTCAGTTCATGGGCAGTTATTTTGCGCCTTGGTTTTTCCACATGCTTCTTGCGACCCTGTTGACTATTTTGAATGAAACGCTTGATTGTTCGATGATCACGCTTCAGAAGCTTTGCAATTTTAAGAGTGCTGCATCCCTCTGCAAGATATCTCACTATTTTTGACTTTTCTGAGCCTGTCAAGTCCTTCTTTTGACCCATTTTGCCAAAGGAAAGGAAGTTGCCTAATAATTATGCACACCTGATATAGGGTGTTGATGACAGTAGACCACACCCCTTCTCATTACAGAGATGCACATCACCTAATATGCTTAATTGGTAGTAGGCTTTCGAGCCTATACAGCTTGGAGTAAGACAACATGCATAAAGAGGATGATGTGGTCAAAATACTCATTTGCCTAATAATTCTGCACTCCCTGTATTGTCCCTACCGCTCAAACCTTAATTGAGCTAGAAGAAAGATTGTTGCATGCTTCGGTTTGTGCTCGTATTACAATTTGAAAGTAAACTGTTTTCCCTCGCTCACGCAATAACCTGACAAGCGCAAAAAGCCAAACTTAAAATATTGTGCGCTTGATAAAATATTCCCACATAGAAGTCAATGGAGCAAAATAAGTGGAAAAAACCTACTAGCACAGAAACCTGATTGTATATTCTCAAGTGCGCTAACCCGACATGAAAATAAGAATATTTTACATTGTTCTTCACATAGCAGAAATGTCCTGTTTTTCATATATACCTTATTTATATATATATATATATATATATATATATATATATATATATATATGATTGTATTTTGGTACAATATATATTTATACCTATATAGGGCTAGATGACAAGTGGAGCGCTAATTTATGGCACACCCATAAACGGGAAAAGTGCCTTTACATTGCGGACTATGGATAACTGTGTGTTCCCAGTAAATATATATGTATATGCTTATATATTAATTTATTTTTGTGTTACTATATGTATAAAATCTGCTGCCCATCGATGCACGACTTACCCCCTTCGCTGTGTTTATATGTGTATACATGTCTATATCTGTGTACATGTGTATTTATGTGTTTATAAGTGTATATATGTCTATATCTGTGTACATGTGTATTTATGTGTTTATATGTGTATATATGTCTATATCTGTGTACATGTGTATTTATGTGTTTATATGTGTATATATGTCTATATCTGTGTACATGTGTATTTATGTGTTTATATGTGTATATATATGTCTATATCTGTGTGCATGTGTATTTATGTGTATATATGTCTATATCTGTGTACATGTATATTTATGTGTTTATATGTGTATATATGTCTATATCTGTGTACATGTGTATTTATGTGTTTATATGTGTATATATGTCTATATCTGTGTACATGTGTATTTATGTTTTTATAAGTTTATATATGTCTATATCTGTGTACATGTATATTTATGTGTTTATATGTCTATATATGTCTATATCTGTGTACATGTGTATTTATGTATTTATATGTGTATATGTCTATATCTGTATACATGTGTATTTATGTGTTTATATGGGTATATATGTCTATATCTGTGTACATGTGTATTTATGTGTTTATATGTGTATATATGTCTATATCTGTTTACATGTGTATTTATGTGTATATATGTCTTTATCTGTGTACATGTGTATTTATGTGTTTATTTGTGTATATATGTCTATATCTGTGTACATGTGCATTTATGTGTTTATATGTGTATATATGTCTATATCTGTGAACATATGCATTTATGTGTTTATATGTGTATATCTGTCTATATCTGTGTACATGTGTATTTATATGTTTATGTGTATATATGTCTATATCTGTGTACATGTGTATTTATATGTTTATATGTGTATATATGTCTATATCTGTGTACATGTGTATTTATATGTTTATATGTGTATATATGTCTATATATGTGTACATGTGTATTTATGTGTTTATATGTGTATATATGTCTATATCTGTGTACATGTGTATTTATGTGTTTATATGTGTATATATGTCTATATCTGTGTACATGTGCATTTATGTGTTTATATGTGTATATATGTCTATATCTGTGTACATGTGTATTTATGTGTTTATATGTGTATATATGTCTATATCTGTGTACATGTGCATTTATGTGTTTATATGTGTATATATGTCTATATCTGTGTACATGTGTATTTATGTGTTTATATGTGTATATATGTCTATATCTGTGTACATGTGTATTTATGTGTATATATATGTCTTTATCTGTGTACATGTGCATTTATGTGTTTAAATGTGTATATGTCTATATCTGTGTATATGTGTATTTATGTGTTTATATGTGTATATGTGTATTTATGTGTTTATATGTGTTTATATGTGTATATATGTCTATATATGTGTATATGTGTATTTATGTGTTTATATGTGTATATATGTCTATATCTGTGTATATGTGTATTTATGTGTTTATATGTGTTTATATGTGTATATATGTCTATATATGTGTATATGTGTATTTATGTGTTTATATGTGTATATATGTCTATATCTGTGTATATGTGTATTTATGTGTTTATATGTGTTTATATGTGTATATATGTCTATATCTGTGTACATGTGTATTTATGTGTTTATATGTTTATATATGTCTATATCTGTGTACATGTGTATTTATGTTTTTATATGTGTATATATGTCTATATCTGTGTACATGTGTATTTATGTTTTTATATGTGTATATATGTCTATATCTGTGTACATGTGTATTGTGACAGAACCCTTTGTCAACCTCCCTACGGATTACGGATTCGGGAATAATGTTAAGTCACCCTGTGCCCATTATAGGTACAGGGTGCAAATCCAACAGTACTGGAGGGGTTAACTTCAGTTTTGAGTAACTGTATTGTCTAAGACAGTTGTTGTTAGCAGTTGCTGTTGTTGCACCAGTTTTAAGCAATGGCTAGAAGCAAAATAAATAGCTGATTTAGACTTAATAAACAAAGAAAAGCAGGGCAGCTGCACTCAAACTCAAATAATTATTATGAAAAAAGCGGGTGCTACCTAGAGAATTATATTTTAACAAACATAGCAAGAAAGTAGATTCCCCAAAATAAGGGGTTTCCAAAAGTCTAGGTTAAACCAGCACAACGGTAAGTAATAAAAACTCAAGAAATATAAGTGTCAAAAAATAAAATATCCTTTAATAAATCACACAAATCACAAACATACCACATTCATACATGGGATCCCAGTAAATAAAAGCAAATGGGCTGAGAAAGAACTTCTGGTGCACCAGGGCGAACTGGATAAATATACGTTAACCAATGGTATTAAATATTTGTAATTCACAAAGGAAATAGTTCCAATCTTTAAAGTCCCCAAAGTGCCGCTCAGCCGAACTAGCCGGATCAAACCCTCGACCCAGAATCGTGATCAAATCACTTTCAAAGCATACCTTAGAAGCCGTGCGTGTATATTGTTATTCACAGGTGCAGGAGCCGTCATGTCCTTCTTAGCAACAATTGTTAAACAGTACTACCTGTGTCCGTAGCGTCAACGGCAAAATCTTCAATGCTTAAGTGGAGCGCGGTCTTACAGGGCAGGTCGGAGCTAGCCGGGATCCAATGCTGCGGTGAACAGAAAAGCTGTGAAGCACCGACGAGTCTGAACGCTCGTTTCACTCCTTCACATAGTGCAGCGTGGAGCTTCTTCCGGGTGCCGACGTCACCTAAATTAGAGTATCCTTTTATTGGTGCATAGTGTTTGCCGGTCATTCATTGATTCGTTGACATACTTGTCAATCATGCTTTGGCTATTTTCCAAGTAGCAAGACCTGACTTTTTTATCCAATCAGACAATTGTAACATTTCAAAGCGTAATGTTTATTACAATGTTTGAGATACTTGACATTGTATCCAACTTCGAAATTAATTTGTTACGTTAAATATGCCCAACTTGATACCATAAAAGAGATACAAAAATGCAAAACATTCATACAACCATTCACAATATACACAGGCAACCATAATTAAAACTAAACATTAATCGGGGGGCGGAGCCAGCTGCCGATGCAACAAGACATGCATTTCATGAGCTCCTACTAACCAAACTGATTTGAGAGATAATTTTATAGATCTTAATCATATCTATGGACTATATCTAAATTCCTACAAAGAAGCCTGACTCTATGAGATAATTTATTAAGGAAAACATCCTAAACTGGGCGCAAATCAACTTAAAGGCAACAGTGAACGCTTCTACAGACGCCATTTTAGCAGAGGATCTCCTACGCAGTACAGACCCACTGGAAATATGGAGGCGCTACTTAGATGGGAAGATACTATGCAACAGCTAATAAGCCTCCACTTTAATGAGCTCGAGATCATAATAACCTCAGCAGTCTCTGCTATACATTATAGTGAACCTCATCATGCCTCCCAACAATATCTGCAGCAGCATAGCTCTCCACAGGACCTCTTCCGTGAAACACAGTGTGCTGACAACAGGAAGATAGATTCAACGGACGGATCTGAATACCCTTTGCAAGGAGAGCTATTGACCTTAGAGGAGGTGGCAGACAAGTGTGTTGTTGGTGGATCCAAGGGGTCAGAGACGGATGAGAGAGCGCAAGTCGGGAGTCTAATCCCACTCTACCAGATATCTGCTTTCTCATGCTCTTTCAGCGGAAACGATTCTGGGGCAGGAGCTCCGGTAGTGAGATGCCGCGGGTGGCTATTGAGCGAGCCAGCTACTGTGCCTAAGGAGCAGCTATTCTTTTCTGCGGACCTTTGCTCCAGATTTCCTTTACGTGCTATTTCTCTTCAGATGGTCACAGGAGGAGATTTGAAAATGGGGAGATACACTCCGATTGGAAAGCTAAGTAGATCGCACAAGTTTATTACCTCTCTCCTCCAAGCTTTGTGGATTCTCATCATACTCCCAACCATAGTCAGAAGGGGCATCGGCTAAGCCATTAGGAGAAAAAAGCCTGACTCAGGAGTTTACCTTAGGCTTCAGGAGGTATAGAACTGCAGATGTTGGGACTTTGACTTTGTGATTCTCTCTCATTCCGTAGCCAAGTTCCTGAAACGTTAAGGCATCTATCACTACCAAGTTGAACATTGGGGCCTATAATGGCACTACTGCGGTCTGGTGAAAATGTTATATGTGTTTAGAGTTATTTGCTTAGTTGTTGAGCTATGTATTTAGGAACCGTTAGCGCATCTAACCATTCTAATGCCCTATTTGAGATAAAATCTGCCACCCACAAAGGGAGATCTGAGAGGAAGTTTGTTATGCTAGCGAACTGTGTCACAGCCATACCTTTTGCCCTCGCTAAAAATTGACAGAGGAAGTTTGTGCAGGAATGGACGGCCTGCCTTAATGTTACCTAGATATGGTCCAACAATCATATATTATCACCAGTGTTTGTAATCCTGTTTCACTCAAATAGTTTAGTTATCTTGGTTTTCTCCTCTCTGATATGATACACAAAACCTCTTGCTCTTTGGCTGGGATGGAAACTTTGCATTTAAAAATTTTTCTAATGGTCTCTCTGAGCTACAAATGTTTAATATTTATACTATGTGACCCAGTTTATAGCACTATGCAAATTTTAGACAGAACTAGCATGATGCTGTATAGAAATCAAAGTATTCTGCATGGATAACATTTATTTATACAGGTTTGCTTGTGGAGATAGCTTTTTGTTTCATAGTATACAATAGTTTAGATAAGAGGGTATTTGTTAACACATACTGTGTTGTATTTGCTGTTCCTGCTATAGATGTACCTACAAGATTTCTATTTCATATTTCCCAGCTTATGCCATTACAGCTTTTATGGATATATGACAAGCGCAATTAATTTGCTAACTAAAAATAGGACTAGGGTAGAGCAAGGGCTCTCGTTATTTACCATATGTATCCCTCTATGGGGACATCTCATATTCTACAGATTCCTTGGCAAGTGGCTAGTTCTCTCTAATATACTTACTAGCACAGTCGCTAACCAATAGCACTTATCTGTACACATTCTGTTCTGGGGCATAGGGCCCGTGCCCCTAGGATTGAATCTTATTGCCTATGTGTAACAGCGAAGCCTTTATAATATACCTACATCCCTAAAGCATTTCTATGTTAACTTCCCCATAGAAGCAACCGAAAGCCCTTATCCCAATCAATAGAGTAAAATAAAGTTTTCTATTATTTGAATTCTGACACATAAGTGTTTAGTCATAGTAGATACTGCTAAGTATAACGTTGGGATCACATTTAATTGGCAATTTCACCATAATATTATATATCATCTATGTGGCAATGGTGTCTAGCTTAGGATCTCTGCTACTCCCACATTGACTTCTTTTTCTTCATAGCTTCCTCCTCCCCGCCAACACACTCTGGCATCCATAATCATAGTACTTCCTGTAGATATTGGGGTATCTGTCAAACCTGGTCTACCAAGGTATATACCTATCCCGAATGGTGCCCCTCGCTACAGCCAGAGGGAAAGAGAACTCTTAACTTTGATTTCGCTTATTTAAATTTAACTCCTCCCTTCTGATTGCATTTCTTAATATGCCCTACTACATAGCTTTAAGTATATCTATTTCATTATTAGTATATCTAATGTATTATACTCCTTTATATTGTATCTGCATAGTTTATTCTTGCGTGTGTAAACTCTTCCTGTTCCCGTTTTATATGATAAAGATAGTTCTCAGTGCATCCCATTATGTCTTAATGCTCCTGAAGCGTGAGATAACTCTGAAAACAGGAAAAACACCTCCTCCCTCCCCCCCCCTACAATAATGTATCCCTTGTTCTAGGGGAACTAACAAGGCGGTTTGTCTCGTCTATACCGCACCTGAATTACAGCTCTTAATTGCTCCCTAAGTACCCAACCCTTCATAATACAATAGGAATGCGTTTATATGCCCTGTCTAGATCAGCAGGACTGATCACTAACACGCGTCACCTACGCATACAATTTTAACACTGCTGTTAGTTAACTTTATGGAGGTGTCCCACTGTATCATTATAAATCCATTTATCAGTAAGGGAGCTAGACATTACATTATCTTAGAAAATAAAAAATGAGGTTTTTCAATGAGGGTCCATGAGCGGCCCGCTCCAATTTATGTTCACCTACTCTATGTTCTATTTATGTCTACTGTTTATTATGAGAAAGTAATTGTCATTTAATCATTTGGTTTACCTGTCTGTCATATGTTTGCAGCTTACTATGTAATACTCTACTGTTTTTCTTTTTATTGTATATTGGCAATTACCAAATGTTTGTTTTGGCAAAAAACCTCAATAAAAAAAAAAACAAAAAAAAAAAAACTAAACATTAATCTTTATTTCATGTAATACATTTGTATTTTAAATTCAAAGAGCTTTGATTTCTTGCAATATTTTTATAATATAACTTAGTGCCTAAGTATATACAACTTTAACTAACCACGAAAGGAGAGCTATCTTTCATTTATCTTTATACTTGCAATACCATTTACTAAAAAAGGATATGTACAGCAGAGATATTTACATGAGTAGATTGCAAAATACTTTACTGGTCAATGTGCAGACAGAGGGGTTCTCAGACCAAAAAAGAAGCGAATTCCAACTTCTCATTGACACCATTTGGTGATAATGTATTCAATCTATACATCCATCTTGTCTCTTTTTGTAATAAAATCGAGTCAATGTCACCTCCACGGATACTTAACTTAACAGACTCTATTCCAATAAATTGGAGATCATCAGTTTTAGATCTATAAAGCTGAGCAAAATGTCTTGCAACTGGGCTGTCTATGTCACAGTATTTAATGTCATCTCTATGTTCAGTAATGCAAGATCGTAGCTCTTTAAACGTTTTTCCTACATAAAACTTTTTACACGAACAAAAGAGGAGATATATTACTCCTTTAGTCGAGCAATTAATAAAGGAATTGATTTTATATGTAACCCCTGTGTTGGTACAAAATGTCTTAGTTTTACACATAAATTGGCAGCATACACAGTGGCTACAGGGTGAACTTCCAACTACTTTATGGGCAGCATGTTCTAACCAGTTACCTGTAGGGACTTTATTAAATTCACTCTTAACAAGGATATCTTTTAAATTATTAGGTCTTCTCGCAGTCATAAGTGGGTAATCACCCACATATTCATGGAGTGTATTATCATTAGTCAACAAGTGCCAATATTTACTTAAAATAGATCTTACCTTGCCCCAATGTGTGTTATATTTGGTAATAAATCTAATTGTTTTGTTTGCTTTGATAAAGGAGATCCTTTCTATCCTGCTGGGATGCCTTAAATAGCGCTCTTTTTACACATCTCTTTGAATAGCCTCTCTCAAGAAAACGAGTCATCATTTCCCATAAGGTATACCTCGCTTCAAATTTTCAGGATGATGGCTCGATCCTAAGAGTAGATTGTTAGTTGCAGTTGAAAAACTTCAGTTACTATTTTCCCTTCCTTTTTACTTATTTTCAAATCCAAAAAGTCAATTGAGTTGTAATCGTAATTACATGTGAGAAAGATATTTTTATCATTTGAATTTAGTAAAGTGACAAATTGGAGCAAGTCAGATTCACTACCATCCCACAGTAGGAGGATATCGCCCACATACCTTATCCACAGGGCTACATTTGCACCAACTATCTCAGCATGTTCACCAAAAACAATCTGATCTTCCCATCCACCAAGATGTAAGCATGCATAAGTTGGTGCACCTGTAGCCCCCATTGCTGTTCCTCGTTTCTGTCTATAACATTTTCCATCAAACAAAAATCTATTGTTTTCCAGAATAAATTTCAATAATTGAATCACAAAGTCAGTGTGTTTTTTGTACCCCAATCCTCTTGTATTGAGAAAATGTTCACATATCTCAAGCCCAATAGAGTGTGGGATAGAGGAATAAAGGGATTCGACATCCAAAAAGACCAACATGGTTCCATCAGTGACATTAATCCCATCCAATTTTTTAATTACGTCAGTTGAATCTTGCACGAATGTTCGCAAATCCTTCACAAAAGGTTGCAAGAATGTATCAACATAATTACTAATACCCTCTGTGGGGCCCCCAATCCCAGAAATGATCGGGCGGCCCGGAGCTTTTTGGACCGACTTATGTAACTTTTTAATCCAGTAATATACTGGTACTTTTGGTTTATGATTGAATAGAAAAGTGAATTCCTGACCTGTAATCAGGTTATTCCTTCGAGCATCATTCAACATGAATAATAGTTCGTTATGTGACTTATGAAAGTCTTCAAGTGAAGATTTTTCATACTGAGTTGTATCTAACAACTGCCGTCTTGCCTCCTTAATATAATACTCTTGGCTTAGAATAACGACGTTGCCGCCCTTATCTGCAGGCTTTATGACCAGTTCCTGATGATTGGTCAGTTATTTTAAAGTCTTGCGTTCTGCCTTAGTAAGGTTATCATTCACAACCTTTGTGTTCTTAATTTGTGCCAACTCACGAGACACATTTTGTACAAAGATTGAAATGTTAGGAATGGAGGAAAAAGAGGGCATGTAGGTAGATTTTTTCTTCAAATCTGTTTGTGGAAGGATATCAATATTCTGCGTGCTCTGCTCATATAGTAGAGTTTCTAAACAGTCAAGGGCATCTCTTTCTTTATTGCATGTTAAGTTAATTTGAACTTTTGGTGTCATGATCTTTTTTCAAGGCTAATTTTCTCGCAAAAAGATAAAGATCTTTAGTTACTTCAAATAAATCTAAGTTGTTAGATGGACAGAAACTTAGGCCTTTTTCCAATACCTTAACATGCGCATTATTTAAAGGGAAGGAGGAAAGGTTAACAATACCCATTTTTTGTGGGGAAGGGGGGGGGGCAAGGAGTGAACTAGTCATTCCTTCTAGTTGAATCTCGTCCTGTTTCTGGTCATCATATATTGACCTTGATTGCGTCTGTTTTCCCTCCCTCTCCCTCCTCTCCTGTTTTGGGTTTGTCCACCCGTGTCTCCTCCTCCCACCTCGTCTGATCCTACACCTAAAGGGTGCATCTGTGAATTGTCTTTACTGTTTTTAATTTCACCATCTGAATCCATGTCAGAATTATCAGTACCTGAATCATAAAAATTCCTTGTATTAATCCTATTCCTATATATATATATATATTTTATTTCTCCTATAATCTTCCTGATCTCTTATCAGTTTTCTCCTTTTTCGTGATTTTAAGTCACTCTGTAATTTTTCTATAAGTTTTTGAGTCTCCTTATTACGTTTTTCAAAAGAGGAGTCACTTTCAAATTTCTGTAGACACTCATATATATCATCAACATCTTTTTTTACAGTTTTCCAATTTTTTCCCATCTTCTTCAATAATTAATGCAATTAAGTCAAGTGAACATTTTGATAGTATCTCGTTCCATTTAACTAAAAATTAATTGTCTGCATCAATACCTCGGAGGTTAATACCAGGGTCCAAGCAGATTCTTAGGCCTCTTGGAATTATCTCCATTTTAAGGTAATTTGTGAGACTCTGATGTTCCCATTTAATTTTTACATATTTAGTAAGTCTTTTTTTGTACAATTTAAATGCAGAGACAACATCATGTATAAGATCATCATCCCCCTCTATCTGCACATCCCCCGTCAAAGTATAGGCTTCATTAATATCAGTAGACCAGCGTTCATCTGATAATTTAAATGCCGTTTTTTAACTGATGGAATCTGATAGACACAAACGTATTCAAAATGAGTAACAATTTGTAATTTAATACATAAACAATTAGAACATTAGCGTCAACGGCAAAATCTTCAATGCTTAAACTTGGACTGAATTATTTAGCCGACATTTTTAAGATGAGGATGTCTCTGCTTAACTAAAAGATATTGCGGATCCTACTGCCTCTCCGCTACAATTGGTGGCAAGTGATGGGTTAGTCCTCATAGCCCAGAAGAGCAACTACACAGTACAGTATGAAAGGCTGAAAAGAGCCACCCTTAAAGACCTGCTAGAACAACGGGGCAGACAAGCCAGTAACCTCAGGAAGAGGGAGACAAGCCAGTAACCTCAGGAAGAGGGAGATTATTACAATACTGACCGAGATGGACAGAGTACCAGGGCCCGAAGGAACCAATGAGCCCAGCATATCAGAAAGAACTCCCGAAGAAGCAAGCTTTGACCGGGCGGTTAAAATAAGACCGGCACATTATGGCCCCAACCCGACTGCCAAAATTATCGCCTGGGTCATAGCAGCTGTGGATGCCAACCTACTTCACCAAAGCAGTGCTGCAGCAGCCCAAGTCACAGCAACCCCAGTGGAAAAGAGAATGGTACATTTTGCAGCTTTTAAAAACTTCATGGAAACAGAAGGAGAGATTGATGGGTACCTTGCGGATTTTGAGAGGCAATGTGCACTACACAAGGTACCCGCAGAGGACTGGGTCACGATATTATCCGGAAAATTATCCGGCCGGGCCAGTGAGGCTATTCGGGCCATTCCAGATTAGGAAGTCGGGGATTATAATGCTGTAAAAAAGGCTCTGCTCTCCAGGTATGCAATTACACCGGAGGCATACAGGAGGCAGTTCAGAGACACTGTTAAATTAGCTGGAGATTCCTACATTGAGTGGGCATGTAAGGTGCACCGCATAGCAGCTCACTGGATGCCGTGGTGTCAAGCCGTATCTGGGGAAGAGGTGCTGCAGCTATTCCTGTTGGAACATTGCTTCGACAAGTTATCTGCAGGAGTTAGAGAGTGTGTTCAGGACCATAAACCCTCCACATTGCATGAAGCTGATCGCCTGGCAGATGAGTATTCGGATGCCCGCAAACTGGACACTGCTACCACTAAGCCCCCTGCCAGAGTGGAGTACCGACCCACAGTCACCCCAGCAGCTACCAGTTACCAACCCTCAGCGCTCCGCTCTACCACACCGCCTTCAGCCACAAACTATCCTCAGACAGCCCGGTTCAATTCACGGGACTACTCACAACCTATTTGGTGCATTAGATGTAAGCAACTAGGGCACAAAAGAACAGAGTGTCCCCTAAACACAGCAAACCAAGCACAGTCCTGGAGGAGACCCGCGGGTGGAAACCCACGTAACCCTCAGCCTGCTGCCCACTGCGTAGAGGAGGAAGAATGCTGGGGCATCCTACATGAAGCAGACCCCGTGCAAGCTGCCCATCAGGATAACTGACAACAGCACCGGCAACTGGTTAAAGTGAATGGGAAGGAGGTCAGGGGTCTACGAGATACTGGTGCTACCATGACCTTGCTCCAAAAGAACTTGATGTCCGAGAACTAGCACACCGGAGACAATGTGGCTGTGAGGGTAGCAGGGGGCGCTATGTTCTGCCTACCTGTTGCCCGGGTACATTTTGATTGGGGAGTTGGCGCTAGACATGTGAATGTGGGGGTCATGAAGGGTTTACCAGCTGATGTTCTCCTTGGAAATAACTTGGCCCCCCTTGTTTCTGCCTACTCTCCAATGGGTCCCACTGATGTTAACCCTGTGACTACCCGTGCCTAGAACCGTGCCGCCGAGACCAACCCACCTGCTGCTGAGACCCAGGTAAGACTCTCTTCCCCGACTTGCACCCTAGATCAGGCCCCCTTAGGCTGGGGTACCCCAGAGACGTACGGGAGGGAAACCCGGGTGGATCCAACCCTTCAGAAGTATAGGGCTAGGGCAGATGCTGGAGAAGAGGGGGTAGATGGGGAACATTATGAGTGGGTGGGGGATAGGCTATATAGAATCCCTAAACCTTCCCAGAAAAGTACTGCCCCTCCGCTGAATCGGCAGCTGGTGGTGCCTGCGAAATACCGGCAAGAGATTCTGCAGATTGGACATGATGTACCATTAGCTGGACATCTAGGGTCCCACCGCACAGCTCATAGGATCACCCAAAATTTCTTCTGGTCAAATTTTAACCGAGATGTGCGTGTATATTGCAGTACTTGTGACACCTGTCAACGGGTGGGTAAGCGGGGTATCTGCCAAAAGCTAGGCTTATGTCTATGCCTATCATTGGGGAACCCTTTTCCCGCATAGCCATTGATATTGTGGGTCCACTGGCCAGAGCTAGTCCATCAGGTAAGAAGTATATTCTCACCGTGGTGGACTATGCCACTCATTACCCAGAGGCAGTAGCACTGTCTAATATAGAGGCAGAGACAGTAGCTGATGCCCTGGTTAAGGTTTTTACTAGGGTCGGGTTCCCTAAGGAGATTCTCTCCGATCAGGGGACCAAGTTTACCGCTGTGCTCACCCAGCAGCTGTGGAAGGTGTGCAGCATTAAACCGCTGCTCAGTTTGCCTTATCACCCACAGACTAACGGTCTCTGCGAGTGCTTTAATGGCACCCTCAAGCAGATGCTGAGGACCTTTACTGATGCTTGCAGAGACTGGGAGCAATTCCTGCCTCATCTGGTATTTGCATACAGAGAGGTGCCCCAGGAATCTACTGTGTTCTCTCTATTTGAGTTACTCTATGGGAGAAGGGTCCGCGGACCCCTGGATCTCATTAGAGGACACTGGGAGGGAGAGACAGAGCAGGAGGGGATCCCCATAGTGCCATATGTCCTGGAACTCTGGGACCACATGGAGAAACTGCCCCTGATGGTAAGGGAGAATCTCCAGGTGGCCCAGGGGAGACAGAAGCGGTGGTACAATCGGGGTGCCCGGCAGCGGGTCTTCCAGGTTGGACAGAAAGCTTTGGTGCTCAAGCCTGTGAGGACCAACAAAATGCAAGCATCTTGGCAGGGCCTGTATAAGGTGTTAGCTCAGGTGTGTGATACTACCTATATTATAGCCAGCTGTGCAGATGAAAGGATCCAGCGATCCTTTCATGTGAACATGTTGAAGGAGTATCAGGAGAGGCCAGAGGATGTTGCTGCAGTGTGCGCCCCTGCTGCAGATGACCCAGAGAATTTACCCCTGCCCGACTTACTAGAGAAGGACCCCCAGACTGACCTCACTAGTCTTGTGCAGCTAGGGGACCGGTTAAGCCCTACAGAGAAGGTACAGGCAAGACAGCTTCTGTGGGAGAAGCAGGCGACATTCTCCCAAGAGCCCGGCTACACTACCCTAGCTGTACATAAGGTGGAGACCCTTGGACAGAATCCCCTGTGACAGCCCCCCTACCGTATCCCTGAAGCAGTCCGAGAAGGAATGCAGAAGGAAATACAGGAGATGGCTCAGTTGGGAGTCATCGAGCACTCCGAAAGCCCTTGGGCTTTGCCTGTAGTCCTGGTACCTAAGAAAGATGGGACCACCCGGCTCTGTGTGGACTACAGGCGGCTCAACGAAAGGACCACCACTGACGCCTACCCGATGCCCCGGGTAGACAAATTACTAGACCGTATTGCTAGGGGACGCTATCTGACCACCATAGACCTGTGTAAGGGCTATTGGCAGATTCCCCTGGCCGAGGATGCTATCCCCAAGTTCGCATTCGTCACCCCATTTGGCCTGTACCAGTTTAAGGTCATGCCCTTTGGGATGAAGAATGCTCCGGCTACCTTCCAGCGTATGGTGGATAGACTCCTCGATGGCTTCCAGGAATTTGCTTGTGCAGATCTGGATGACATTGCGGTCTACAGTGAGTCCTGGGAGGAACACCTAATCCATATAGGGGTGGCTCTGGACAAGATTCGGGCCGCTGGCCTGACCTTGAAACCAGACAAGTGCCATCTAGGTATGGCTGAAGTATAGTACTTGGGTCACCAAGTGTTGAGTGGGAGCCAGAGACCGGAGCCAGCCAAGGTAGAGGCTGTGGCTAACTGGCCCACACCTATCACTAAGACCCAAGTGCTAGCCTTCCTGGGGATGGCCGGTTATTACCGACGTTTTGTCCCGGACTACAGTACTATTGCCAAGCCACTGACTGACCTGACTAAAAAAGAACCTTCCTAAACAGGTCCTGTGGTCTCCAGCTTGTGAAGCTGCTTTTCAGGCACTGAAGCAGGCTCTTATGAATGCCCCTGTCTTGGCTGCCCCAGTCCCTAACAAACGTTTTCTCATTCATACAGATGCTTCCATGTATGGACTGGGGGCTGTGCTGAGCCAAGTTGGGAAGGATGGAGGAGAGCACCCTGTCGCATACATAAGCAGAAAGTTGTTACCTCAAGAAGTAAGTTATGCAGCAGTAGAGAAGGAATGTTTAGCCCTGGTCTGGGCACTGAAGAAGTTGAACCCTTATTTATACGGACAGGAATTCTCTCTCATAACGGACCACAATCCCTTAGTCTGGCTTAATCGGGTTGTCAACAAGATTTTAACAAGAATAAAAATAAGGCAATAAATAAGTTAACTTTTGTGACTGATTATTCCAATCAATACCAACAAATTTGTGTAATAATACGTAAACATTTTAAGCTACTAGTAGCAGAGGATTCCCTAGTGGAAACAGTCAGCAATGGCTGTAGGTTTTCTTATAGACAGAGTAAAACAGTGGGAAATGTTGTGTCACCTTCCCAATTGAGAAAGATAGGACCCAATTCTGAACCCTCCTCATGGTTAAGATACACAGGAACATTCAGATGTGGGTACTCAAACTGTAAGGCATGTGAGCATGTTCAAGTGGGTACCACTTTTAGTTCCACAGTCACTGGAGAAATTTTCAACATAACAGAATGCTTGAACTGTCGAGCAACATACTGTATTTATCTGTTATGGTGCTCTCAGTGCAATCTGCAATACGTAGGGTTGACCACTAGGGAGGTAAGATCTCGCATTCGCGAACATTTATCCACCATAAATGTAGGAAAAATCAGTACACCCCTAGTGGATCATTTTGTCAGCAAACACGATAAAAATTGTGACTATCTGAGATGGAAAATCATAGAGAAGGTATAACCTCCCAAGAGAGGAGGGGACAAATTCCAGATTTTGTCTCGTCAGGAAATGTATTGGATATTCAGACTTCGGACCAAGCTACCCCTTGGTCTGAACTCTGAATATGACTTCATTAATTACTGGGATTGATTGTCCTTATCTGTCAAAATAAAAACACTTATTATGGGGAAATCCCAGAAACAATAAAATCACTCCCTGACTTCATTTCACTGTGATTGTAGTATAATATAATAATATAATACATATTAAGTAAACTAAAATGTGTATATATATTTCTCAAATTATTATATCCTTCACGCAGCAAGTCCTCTTTTTAGACCAGAAGGTCATGTAGCAACTTCACCTATATCTAAAAAACGTTTCAGCTTACTCACACTGATATAATAGAATCAGCATTAGGATAAGTAAAAAACAATCCTTATGAAACATTAATTAACAACTATAAAGAGTAGTTATTACTCAGAACTCAGAAGTCCTCATTATATAGTGAAAGAGACTAAAATAAAGTTAATTATGCATGTAGGAGTAAATCAAATCTATTTTTATAAGATTTTTGTAAATATATAAAGTTTAACATTATAGCATTTACGGTGGTCAGTAATATAATTTTAATCAATTCATTTTGGCAATGAAATGGTTTTTATGTATACTATTTTGTAAAAGATCAAATAAAATATTGAAAATATATTCTATCCCCAGTATCGTTAAGGGTTAATAGTATGAAATTTTCTTTGACCAATCATAGCCCAGTGAGGGCTTTTTAAATGTGTGCACTAATTGAATTTTTAAGGACTGTGAATACGGCTCACGCCGAAACATGTTAGTCTTTGTCAGCTAAGGGGATATGTTGTCCCATCACCTTTTAAATTATCAACAATAAAATTTAGTTTTATACTTTGTTTACTGGCATCCTTCCTTTATGGACCCTTTTTTTGCTTAATCGGGTCTCAGGAGACAATGGTATATTGCTGCGATGGAGTTAAGCCCTCCAACCCTATAACTTTCCCATCAGCTACCGGCCTGGTAAGCGGAAAGGGAATGCAGATAGATTGTCCCGGCAAACTGACATTCCTACCAGCTCCTAGTTCGGTCATCCCCAAGTTGACCCGCCAAAGGTACTGGAGGGGTTAACTTCAGTTTTGAGTAACTGTTATTTTTGAGTAACTGTATTGTCTAAGACAGTAGTTGTTAGCAGTTGTTGTTGTTGCACCAGTTTTAAGCAGTGGCTAGAAGCAAAATAAATAGCTGATTTAGACTTAAACTTGGACTGAATTATTTAGACGACATTTTTAAGATGAGGATGTCTCTGCCTAACTAAAAGATATTGCGGATCCTACTGCCTCTCCGCTACAATTGGTGGCAAGCGACGGGTTAGTCCTCATAGCCCAGAAGAGCAACTACACATCCGGACCTAATGGAAATACAGTATGAAAGGCTGAAAAGAGCCACCCTTAAAGACCTGCTAGAACAACGGGGCAGACAAGCCAGTAACCTCAGGAAGAGGGAGATTATTACAATACTGACCGAGATGGACGGAGTACCAGGGCCCGAAGGAACGAATGAGCCCAGCATATCAGAAAGAACTCCCGAAGAAGCAAGCTTTGAGCAGGCGGTTAAAATAAGACTGGCACATTATGGCCCCAACCCGACTGCCGAAATTATCGCCCGGGTCATAGCAGCTGTGGATGACAACCTACTTTGCCAAAGCAGCGCTGCAGCAGCCCAAGTCACAGAAACCCCAGTGGAAAAGAGAAAGGTACATTTTGCAGCTTTTAAAAACTTCATAGAAACATAGAAACATAAAAACATAGAAACATAGATATTGACGGCAGATAAGAGCCATAGGCCCAGCAAGTCTGCCCGACCTTACCTAACAGTATAAACTTATCTAGTTCGTAGGATAGCCTTATGCTTGTCCCATGCATTTTTAAAGTCCCCCACAGTGTTTGTTGCTACTACCTCTTGAGGAAGTTTATTCCATAAATCAATCACTCTTTCTGTAAAGAAGTGCTTCCTCAAATTACTCCTGAATCTACTACCCTTTAGCTTGAGCTCATGACCCCTTGTTCTTGAATTTTCCATTTTATGTAAAATACCCACAGCCTCAGTTTTACTAAACCCTTAAATGTACTTGAAAGTTGCTATCATATCACCTCTTTCCCTTCTCTCCTCTAAGCTATACATATTTAGGTCATTGAGCCTATCCTGGTAAGTTTTATTTTTTAGACCATGTACCATTTTCGTAGCCCTCCTTTGCACAGATTCAAGTTTGTTAATATCCTTCTGAAGATATGGCCTCCAGAACTGCACATGGAAACAGAAGGAGAGATTGATGGGTACCTTGTGGATTTTGAGAGGCAATGTGCACTACACAAGGTACCCGCAGAGGACTGGGTCACGATATTATCCGGAAAATTATCCGGCCGGGCCAGTGAGGCTTTTCGGGCCATTCCAGATGAGGAAGTCGGGGATTATAATGCTGTAAAAGAGGCTCTGCTCTCCAGGTATGCGATAACACCGGAGGCATACAGGAGGCGGTTCAGAGACACTGTTAAATTAGCTGGAGATTCCTACGTTGAGTGGGCATGTAAGGTGCACCTCAATGGAAGGCGGGGTGTCAAGCCGTATCTGGGGAAGAGGTGCTGCAGCTATTCCTGTTGGAACATTGCTTCGACAAGTTATCCGCAGGAGTTAGAGAGTGGGTTCGGGACCATAAACCCTCCACACTGCATGAAGCTGCTCGCCTGGCAAATGAGTATACGGATGCCCGCAAACTGGACACTGCTACCACTAAGCCCCCTGGAGTACCGACCCACAGTCACCCCAGCAGCTACCAGTTGCACACCGCTCTACCACACCGCCTTCAGCCACAAACTATCCTCAGACAGCCAGGTTCAACTCACGGGACTACTCACAACCTATTCAGTGCTTTGGATGTAAGCAACTAAGGCACAAAAGACCAGAGTGTCCCCTAAACACAGCAAACCAAACACAGTCCTGGAGGAGACCCGCCTGCGGAAACCCATGTAACCCTCAGCCTGCTGCCCACTGCGTAGAGGAGGAAGAATGCTGGGGCATCCTACATGAAGCAGACCCCGTGCAAACTGCCCATCAGGATAACCGACAACAGCACCAGCAACTGGTTAAAGTAAATGGGAAGGAAGTCAGTGGTCTACGAGATACTGGTGCTACCATGACCTTGCTCCAAAAGAACTTGGTGTCCGAGAACTAGCACACCAGAGACACTGTGGCTGTGAGGGTAGCGGTGGGCGCTGTGTTCTGCCTACCTGTTGCCAGGGTACATTTGGATTGGGGAGTGGGTGCTAGACATGTGAATGTGGGGGTCATGAAGGGTTTACCAGCTGATGTTCTCCTTGAAAATGACTTGGCCCCCCTTGTTTCTGCCTACACTCCAATGGGTCCCGCTGATGTTAACCCTGTGACTACCCGTGCCCAGACCCGTGCCACTGAGACTGACCCACCTGCTGCTGAGACCAAGGTAAGACTCTCTTCCCCGACTTGTACCCTAGATCAGGCCCCCTTAGGCTGGGATACCCCAGAGACGTACGGGAGGGAAACCCAGGAGGATCCAACCCTTCAGAAGTATAGGGCTAGGGCAGATGCTGGAGAAGAGGGGGTAGATGGGGAACATTATGAGTGGGTGGGGGATAGGCTATATAGAATCCCTAAACCTTCCCAGAAAAGTACTGCCCCTCCACTGAATCGGCAGCTGGTGGTGCCTGCAAAATATCGGCAAGAGATTCTGTGGATTGGGCATGATGTACCATTAGCTGGACATCTAGGGTCCCGCCGCACAGCTCATAGGATCACCCAAAATTTCTTCTGGCCAAATTTTAACCGAGATGTGCGGGTATATTGTAGTACTTGTGACACCTGTCAACGGGTGGGTAAGCGGGGGGATCACCCAAAAGCTAGGCTTATGTCTATGCCTTTCATTGGGGAACCCTTTTCCCGCATAGCCGTTGACATTGTGGGTCCACTGGCCAGAGCTAGTCCATCAGGTAAAAAGTATATTCTCACCGTGGTGGACTATGCCACTTGTTACCCAGAGGCAGTAGCACTGTCTAATATAGAGGCAGAGACAGTAGCTGATGCCCTGGTTAAGGTTTTTACTAGGGTCGGGTTCCCTAAGGAGATTCTCTCCGATCAGGGGACCCAGTTTACCGTTGTGCTCACCCAGCAGCTGTGGAAGGTGTGCGGCATTAAACCGCTGCTCAGTTTGCCTTATCACTTACAGACTAACGGTCTCTGTGAGCGCTTTAATGGCACCCTCAAGCAGATGCTGAGGACCTTTACTGAAGCTTGCCGAGACTGGGAGCGATTCCTGCGTCATCTGTTATTTGCGTACAGAGAGGTGCCCCAGGAATCTACTGGGTTCTCTCCCTTTGAGTTACTCTATCGAAGAAGGGTCCACGGACCCCTGGATCTCATTAGAGGACACTGGGGGGGAGAGACAGAGCAGGAGGGGATACCCATAGTGCCATATGTCCTGGAACTTTGGGAACACATGGAGAAACTGTCCCTGATGGTAAGGGAGAATCTCTCCAGGTGGCCCAGGGTAGACAGAAGAAGTGGTACGATCGGGGTGCCCGGCAGCGGGTCTACCAGGCTGGACAGAAAGTTTTGGTGCTCAAGCCTGTGAGGACTAACAAGATGCAAGCATCTTGGCAGGGCTCGTATAAGGTGTTAGCTCAGGTGTGTGATACTACCTATATTATAGCCAGCTGTGCAGATGAAAGGATCCAGTGATCCTTTCATGTGAACATGCTGAAGGAGTATCACGAGAGGCCAGAGGATGTCGCTGCAGTGTGTGCCCCTGCTGCAGATGACCCAGAGAATTTACCCCTGCCCGACTTACTAGAGAAGGACCCCCAGACTGACCTCACTAGTCTTGTGCAGCTAGGGGACCGGTTAAGCCCTACAGAGAAGGTACAGGCCAGACAGCTTCTGTGGGAGAAGCAGGTGATGTTCTCCCAAGAGCCCGGCTACACTATCCTAGCTGTACATAAGGTAGAGACCCCTGGACAGAATCCCCTGTGACAGCCCCCTACCGTATCCCCGAAGCAGTCCGAGAATGAATGCGGAAGGAAATACAGTAGATGGCTTGGCTGGGAGTCATCGAGCACTCCGATAGCCCTTGGGCTTTGCCTGTAGTCCTGGTACCTAAGAAAGATGGGACCACCCGGTTCTGTGTGGACTACAGGCGGCTCAACGAAAGGACCACCACTGACGCCTACCCGACAAATTACTAGACCGTATTGCTAGGGGACGCTATCTGACCACCATAGACCTGTGTAAGGGCTATTGGCAGATTCCCCTGGCCGAGGATGCTATCCCCAAGTCGGCATTCGTCACCCCATTTGGCCTGTACCAGTTTAAGGTCATGCCCTTTGGGATGAAGAATGCTCCGGCTACCTTCCAGCGTATGGTGGATAGACTCCTTGATGGCTTCCAGGAGTTTGCTTGTGCATACCTGGACGACATTGCGGTCTACAGTAAGTCTTGGGAGGAACACCTAATCCATGTAGGGGTGGTTCTGGACAAGATTTGGGCCGCTGGCCTGACCTTGAAACCAGACAAGTACCATCTTGGTATGGCTGAAGTACAGTACTTGGGTCACCGAGTGGGGTGTGGGAGCCAGAGACCGGAGCCAGCCAAGGTAGAGGCTGTGGCTAACTGGCCCACACCTATCACTAACACCAAA
>NC_069504.1:1143098507-1143156007 GCF_027579735.1 Bombina bombina
TTTTTATTGGACTAACTATACATTATATATATATATACACAAATACATATTTAGACATGTATATATGTAAGTATCTCAATGTTAAAGCCCTTTGTAACCTTTTTTGTCTAAGACCTGAGACCCCTATATCTTTTAGCCCTTATAACTTTTTTATGCAACATTTTTTTGAATAATTTTATTAGATAGAGTTATTATGAATGTAACTGTACTTTGTAAAGTATTTTTGATGTGTTCTGTGACACTTTTTTGTTTTGCAAAACAGTTAACCAGAGCTCTGAGTTTGTGCTAACCCGATGTGCGTTAAATTCAATTGCTCTCAATTGATTGCGTTTACTTTCAACTTGTAATACGAACAGAAAAAACACACAAAACACCCTTGATAAACCTTTTTATTCGCTCGCACGTAACTATTAGCGCTCCACTCGTAATCTTGCCCTAAATAAACAGTACACAACAGTCTCTTAGGATCTTGTACAGATTTTACTCTTCCCCAGATCAAGAACAGACGGTCTCACGTATGAGATAAAAATGTAAATATTCGCTCTTGATGTTACTTCCGATTGAGCGTCTCTGTTTTTTCCAGGCCTGTGGGTTTTTTCTTCTAACTGTGCCATTTCCTATATGTTCCTTTGTGCGGATGTTGTGAAAGTGTCTGAGTAATGAATGTGTCATCACGTTGTTTAATCCCAGGCGCTGAGCTGAAGACCATGGGAAGTTAAACCTGCCCATACTTTTACTAATAAACTGAACCTTTTTTATATTAGATTTAATTTGCTCTTTTACAGCTGAAGGATAATATACTCTCTGCTTAACCTAATAGAACAATAAATCCCTTTACAAGATGAATGTCTTGTCTTTAAAATGTCATTTCTATATTTTCCGAGAGATCAGTTGTATTTAAGGAATGTAAGACATGTTGCATATCTGTACTCTCCTTATTACATATACATCAGCAGCTGTAAGACATGTTACATATCTGTACTCTCCTTATGACATATACATCAGCAGCTGTAAGACATGTTCCATATTTGTACTCTCCTTATGACATATACATCAGCAGCTGTAAGACATGTTACATATCTGTACTCTCCTTATGACATATACACCAGCAGCTGTAAGACATGTTGCATATCAGTACTCTCCTTATGACATCAGCAGCTGTAAGACATGTTGCATATTTGTACTCTCCTTATGACATATACATCAGCAGCTGCAAGACATGTTGCATATCTGTACTCTCTTTATGACATATACATCAGCAGCTGTAAGACATGTTACATATCTGTACTCTCCTTATGACACATACATCAGCAGCTGTAAGACATGTTACATATCTGTACTCTCCTTATGACAAATACATCAGCAGCTGTAAGACATGTTGCATATTTGTACTCTCCTTATGACATCAGCAGCTATAAGACATGTTACATATCTGTACTCACCTTATGACATATACATCAGCAGCTGTAAGACATGTTACATATCTGTACTCTCCTTATGACGTATACATCAGCAGCTGTAAGACATGTTACATATCTGTACTCTCCTTATGACATATACATCAGCAGCTGTAAGACATGTTACATATCTGTACTCTCCTTATGACATATACATCAGCAGCTGCAAGACATGTTGCATATCTGTACTCTCCTTATGACATATACATCAGCAGCTGTAAGACATGTTACATATCTGTACTTTCCTTATGACATATACATGAGCAGCTGTAAGACATGTTACATATCTGTAATCTCGTTATGACAAATACATCAGCAGCTGTAAGACATGTTACATATCTGTACTCTCCTTATGACGTATACATCAGCAGCTGTAAGACATGTTACATATCTGTACTCTCCTTATGACATATACATCAGCAGCTGTAAGACATGTTACATATCTGTACTCTCCTTATGACATATACATCAGCAGCTGTAAGACATGTTGCATATCTGTACTGTCCTTATGACATATAAATCAGCAGCTGTAAGACATGTTGCATATTTGTACTCTCCTTATGACATATACATCAGCAGCTGTAAGACATGTTGCATATCTGTACTCTCCTTATGACATATACATCGGCAGCTTTAAGACATGTTGGATATTTACTCTCCTTATGACATATACATCGGCAGCTGTAAGACATGTTGCATATCTGTACTCTCCTTATGACATATACATCAGCAGATGTAAGACATGTTACATATCTGTACTCTCCTTATGACATATACATCAGCAGCTGTAAGACATGTTGCATATTTGTACTCTCCTTATGACGTATACATCAGCAGCTGTAAGACATGTTACATATCTGTACTCTCCTTATGACATATACATCAGCAGCTGTAAGACATGTTACATATCTGTACTCTCCTTATAACATATACATCAGCAGCTGTAAGACATGTTACATATCTGTACTGTCCTTATGACATATAAATCAGCAGCTGTAAGACATGTTACATATCTGTACTCTCCTTATGACATATACATCAGCAGCTGTAAGACATGTTGCATATTTGTACTCTCCTTATGACATATACATCAGCAGCTGTAAGACATGTTGCATATTTGTACTCTCCTTTTGACATATACATCAGCAGCTGTAAGACATGTTACATATCTGTACTCTCAGTCTACTTATGACATATACATCAACAGCTGTAAGACGTTACATATCTGTACTCTCCTTATGACATATACATCAGCAGCTGTAAGACATGTTACATATCTGTACTCTCCTTATGACATATAAATCAGCAGCTGTAAGACATGTTACATATCTGTACTCTCCTTATGACATATACATCAGCAGCTGTAAGACATGTTACATATCTGTACTCTCTTTATGACATATACATCATCAGCTGTAAGACATGTTACATATCTGTACTTTCCTTATGACATATACATCAGCAGCTGTAAGACATGTTACATATCTGTACTCTCCTTATGACATATACATCAGCAGCTGTAAGACATGTTTAGTATTTGTACTCTCTTTATGACATATACATCAGCAGCTGTAAGACATGTTGCATATCTGTACTCTCCTTATGACATATACATCAGCAGCTGTAAGACATGTTACATATCTGTACTTTCCTTATGACATATACATCAGCAGCTGTAAGACATGTTACATATCTGTACTCTCCTTATGACATATAAATCAGCAGCTGTAAGACATGTTGCATATCTGTACTCTCCTTATGACAAATACATCAGCAGCTGTAAGACATGTTACATATCTGTACTGTCCTTATGACATATACATCAGCAGCTGTAAGACATGTTACATATCTGTACTCTCCTTATGACATATACATCAGCAGCTGTAAGACATGTTGCATATCTGTACTCTCCTTATGACATATACATCAGCAGCTGTAAGACATGTTGCATATTTGTACTCTCCTTATGACATATACATCAGCAGCTGTAAGACATGTTGCATATCTGTACTCTCCTTATGACGTATACATGAGCAGCTGTAAGACATGTTACATATCTGTACTCTCCTTATGACGTATACATCAGCAGCTGTAAGACATGTTGCATATCTGTACTCTCCTTATGACATATACATCAGCAGCTGTAAGACATGTTGCATATTTGTACTCTCCTTATGAATTATACATCAGCAGCTGTAAGACATGTTACATATCTGTACTCTCCTTATGACATATACATCAGCAGCTGTAAGACATGTTACATATCTGTACTCTCCTTATGACATATACATCAGCAGCTGTAAGACATGTTACATATCTGTACTCTCCTTATGACATATACATCAGCAGCTGTAAGACATGTTACATATCTGTACTCTCCTTATGACATATACATCAGCAGCTGTAAGACATGTTACATATCTGTACTCTCTTTATGACATATACATCAGCAGCTGTAAGACATGTTTAGTATTTGTACTCTATGACACATACATCAGCAGCTGTAAGACATGTTGGATATTTACTCTCCTTATGACATATGCATCAGCAGCTGTAAGATATGTTACATATCTATACTCTCCTTATGACATATACATCTGCAGCTTTAATACATGTTGCATATTTGTACTCTCCTTATGACAAATACATCAGCAGCTGTAAGACATGTTGCATATTTGTACTCTCCTTATGACATATACATCAGCAGCTGTAAGACATGTTACATATCTGTACTCTACTTATGACATATACATCAGCAGCTGTAAGATATGTTGCATATCTGTACTCTCCTTATGACAAATACATCAGCAGCTGTAAGACATGTTACATATCTGTACTCTCCTTATGACATATACATCAGCAGCTGTAAGACATGTTCCATATTTGTACTCTCCTTATGACATATACATCAGCAGCTGTAAGACATGTTACATATCTGTACTCTCCTTATGACATATACACCAGCAGC
Source organism: Bombina bombina (assembly GCF_027579735.1). NCBI lineage: Eukaryota > Metazoa > Chordata > Amphibia > Anura > Bombinatoridae > Bombina > Bombina bombina. The sequence goes on from NC_069504.1 coordinate 1,143,102,933, forward strand.
TGTAAGACATGTTGCATATCAGTACTCTCCTTATGACATCAGCAGCTGTAAGACATGTTGCATATTTGTACTCTCCTTATGACATATACATCAGCAGCTGCAAGACATGTTGCATATCTGTACTCTCTTTATGACATATACATCAGCAGCTGTAAGACATGTTACATATCTGTACTCTCCTTATGACACATACATCAGCAGCTGTAAGACATGTTACATATCTGTACTCTCCTTATGACAAATACATCAGCAGCTGTAAGACATGTTGCATATTTGTACTCTCCTTATGACATCAGCAGCTATAAGACATGTTACATATCTGTACTCACCTTATGACATATACATCAGCAGCTGTAAGACATGTTACATATCTGTACTCTCCTTATGACGTATACATCAGCAGCTGTAAGACATGTTACATATCTGTACTCTCCTTATGACATATACATCAGCAGCTGTAAGACATGTTACATATCTGTACTCTCCTTATGACATATACATCAGCAGCTGCAAGACATGTTGCATATCTGTACTCTCCTTATGACATATACATCAGCAGCTGTAAGACATGTTACATATCTGTACTTTCCTTATGACATATACATGAGCAGCTGTAAGACATGTTACATATCTGTAATCTCGTTATGACAAATACATCAGCAGCTGTAAGACATGTTACATATCTGTACTCTCCTTATGACGTATACATCAGCAGCTGTAAGACATGTTACATATCTGTACTCTCCTTATGACATATACATCAGCAGCTGTAAGACATGTTACATATCTGTACTCTCCTTATGACATATACATCAGCAGCTGTAAGACATGTTGCATATCTGTACTGTCCTTATGACATATAAATCAGCAGCTGTAAGACATGTTGCATATTTGTACTCTCCTTATGACATATACATCAGCAGCTGTAAGACATGTTGCATATCTGTACTCTCCTTATGACATATACATCGGCAGCTTTAAGACATGTTGGATATTTACTCTCCTTATGACATATACATCGGCAGCTGTAAGACATGTTGCATATCTGTACTCTCCTTATGACATATACATCAGCAGATGTAAGACATGTTACATATCTGTACTCTCCTTATGACATATACATCAGCAGCTGTAAGACATGTTGCATATTTGTACTCTCCTTATGACGTATACATCAGCAGCTGTAAGACATGTTACATATCTGTACTCTCCTTATGACATATACATCAGCAGCTGTAAGACATGTTACATATCTGTACTCTCCTTATAACATATACATCAGCAGCTGTAAGACATGTTACATATCTGTACTGTCCTTATGACATATAAATCAGCAGCTGTAAGACATGTTACATATCTGTACTCTCCTTATGACATATACATCAGCAGCTGTAAGACATGTTGCATATTTGTACTCTCCTTATGACATATACATCAGCAGCTGTAAGACATGTTGCATATTTGTACTCTCCTTTTGACATATACATCAGCAGCTGTAAGACATGTTACATATCTGTACTCTCAGTCTACTTATGACATATACATCAACAGCTGTAAGACGTTACATATCTGTACTCTCCTTATGACATATACATCAGCAGCTGTAAGACATGTTACATATCTGTACTCTCCTTATGACATATAAATCAGCAGCTGTAAGACATGTTACATATCTGTACTCTCCTTATGACATATACATCAGCAGCTGTAAGACATGTTACATATCTGTACTCTCTTTATGACATATACATCATCAACTGTAAGACATGTTACATATCTGTACTTTCCTTATGACATATACATCAGCAGCTGTAAGACATGTTACATATCTGTACTCTCCTTATGACATATACATCAGCAGCTGTAAGACATGTTTAGTATTTGTACTCTCTTTATGACATATACATCAGCAGCTGTAAGACATGTTGCATATCTGTACTCTCCTTATGACATATACATCAGCAGCTGTAAGACATGTTACATATCTGTACTTTCCTTATGACATATACATCAGCAGCTGTAAGACATGTTACATATCTGTACTCTCCTTATGACATATAAATCAGCAGCTGTAAGACATGTTGCATATCTGTACTCTCCTTATGACAAATACATCAGCAGCTGTAAGACATGTTACATATCTGTACTGTCCTTATGACATATACATCAGCAGCTGTAAGACATGTTACATATCTGTACTCTCCTTATGACATATACATCAGCAGCTGTAAGACATGTTGCATATCTGTACTCTCCTTATGACATATACATCAGCAGCTGTAAGACATGTTGCATATTTGTACTCTCCTTATGACATATACATCAGCAGCTGTAAGACATGTTGCATATCTGTACTCTCCTTATGACGTATACATGAGCAGCTGTAAGACATGTTACATATCTGTACTCTCCTTATGACGTATACATCAGCAGCTGTAAGACATGTTGCATATCTGTACTCTCCTTATGACATATACATCAGCAGCTGTAAGACATGTTGCATATTTGTACTCTCCTTATGAATTATACATCAGCAGCTGTAAGACATGTTACATATCTGTACTCTCCTTATGACATATACATCAGCAGCTGTAAGACATGTTACATATCTGTACTCTCCTTATGACATATACATCAGCAGCTGTAAGACATGTTACATATCTGTACTCTCCTTATGACATATACATCAGCAGCTGTAAGACATGTTACATATCTGTACTCTCCTTATGACATATACATCAGCAGCTGTAAGACATGTTACATATCTGTACTCTCTTTATGACATATACATCAGCAGCTGTAAGACATGTTTAGTATTTGTACTCTATGACACATACATCAGCAGCTGTAAGACATGTTGGATATTTACTCTCCTTATGACATATGCATCAGCAGCTGTAAGATATGTTACATATCTATACTCTCCTTATGACATATACATCTGCAGCTTTAATACATGTTGCATATTTGTACTCTCCTTATGACAAATACATCAGCAGCTGTAAGACATGTTGCATATTTGTACTCTCCTTATGACATATACATCAGCAGCTGTAAGACATGTTACATATCTGTACTCTACTTATGACATATACATCAGCAGCTGTAAGATATGTTGCATATCTGTACTCTCCTTATGACAAATACATCAGCAGCTGTAAGACATGTTACATATCTGTACTCTCCTTAAGACATATACATCAGCAGCTGTAAGACATGTTGCATATTTGTACTCTCCTTATGATATCAGCAGCTGTAAGACATGTTGCATATTTGTACTTTCCTTATGACATCAGCAGCTGTAAGACATGTTGCATATCTGTACTCTCCTTATGACATATACATCAGTAGCTGTAAGACATGTTACATATCTGTACTCTCCTTATGACATATACATCAGCAGCTGTAAGACATATTACATATCTGTACTCTCCTTATGACATCAGCAGCTGTAAGACATGTTGCATATCTGTACTCTCCTTATGACAAATACATCAGCAGCTGTAAGACATTTTGCATATATGTACTCTCCTTATGACATATACATTAGCAGCTGTAAGACATGTTGCATATCTGTACTCTCCTAATGACATATACATCAGCAGCTGTAAGACATGTTACATATCTGTACTCTCCTTATGACATATAAATCAGCAGCTGTAAGACATGTTGCATATCTGTACTCTCCTTATGACAAATACATCAGCAGCTGTAAGACATGTTACATATCTGTACTGTCCTTATGACATATACATCAGCAGCTGTAAGACATGTTACATATCTGTACTCTCCTTATGACATATACATCAGCAGCTGTAAGACATGTTGCATATCTGTACTCTCCTTATGACATATACATCAGCAGCTGTAAGACATGTTGCATATTTGTACTCTCCTTATGACATATACATTAGCAGCTGTAAGACATGTTGCATATCTGTACTCTCCTTATGACGTATACATGAGCAGCTGTAAGACATGTTACATATCTGTACTCTCCTTATGACGTATACATCAGCAGCTGTAAGACATGTTGCATATCTGTACTCTCCTTATGACATATACATCAGCAGCTGTAAGACATGTTGCATATTTGTACTCTCCTTATGAATTATACATCAGCAGCTGTAAGACATGTTACATATCTGTACTCTCCTTATGACATATACATCAGCAGCTGTAAGACATGTTACATATCTGTACTCTCTTTATGACATATACATCAGCAGCTGTAAGACATGTTACATATCTGTACTCTCCTTATGACATATACATCAGCAGCTGTAAGACATGTTACATATCTGTACTCTCCTTATGACATATACATCAGCAGCTGTAAGACATGTTACATATCTGTACTCTCCTTATGACATATACATCAGCAGCTGTAAGACATGTTACATATCTGTACTCTCTTTATGACATATACATCAGCAGCTGTAAGACATGTTTAGTATTTGTACTCTATGACACATACATCAGCAGCTGTAAGACATGTTGGATATTTACTCTCCTTATGACATATGCATCAGCAGCTGTAAGATATGTTACATATCTATACTCTCCTTATGACATATACATCTGCAGCTTTAATACATGTTGCATATTTGTACTCTCCTTATGACAAATACATCAGCAGCTCTAAGACATGTTGCATATTTGTATTCTCCAGTTATGACATATACATCAGCAGCTGTAAGACATGTTGCATATTTGTACTCTCCTTATGACATATACATCAGCAGCTGTAAGACATGTTACATATCTGTACTCTACTTATGACATATACATCAGCAGCTGTAAGATATGTTGCATATCTGTACTCTCCTTATGACAAATACATCAGCAGCTGTAAGACATGTTACATATCTGTACTCTCCTTAAGACATATACATCAGCAGCTGTAAGACATGTTGCATATTTGTACTCTCCTTATGACATCAGCAGCTGTAAGACATGTTGCATATCTGTACTCTCCTTATGACATATACATCAGCAGCTGTAAGACATGTTACATATCTGTACTCTCCTTATGACATATACATCAGCAGCTGTAAGACATATTACATATCTGTACTCTCCTTATGACATATACATCAGCAGCTGTAAGACATGTTGCATATTTGTACTCTCCTTATGACATATACATCAGCAGCTGTAAGACATGTTTCATATCTGTACTCTCCTTATTACATATACATCAGCAGCTGTAAGACATGTTACATATCTGTACTCTCCTTATGACATATACATCAGCAGCTGTAAGACATGTTGCATATTTGTACTCTCCTTATGACATATACATCAGCAGCTGTAAGACATGTTACATATCTGTACTCTCCTTATGACATATACATCAGCAGCTGTAAGACATGTTACATATCTGTACTCTCCTTATGACATATACATCAGCAGCTGTAAGACATGTTACATATCTGTACTCTCCTTATGACATATACATCAGCAGCTGTAAGACATGTTACATATCTGTACTCTCCTTATGACATATACATCAGCAGCTGTAAGACATGTTACATATCTGTACTCTCCTTATGACATATACATCAGCAGCTGTAAGACATGCTACATATCTGTACTCTCCTTATGACATATACATCAGCAGCTGTAAGACATGTAGCACATTTGTACTCTCCTTATGACATATACATCAGCAGCTGTAAGACATGTTACATATCTGTACTCTCCTTATGACATATACATCAGCAGCTGTAAGACATGTTACATATTTGCTCTATCCTTATGACATATACATCAGCAGCTGTAGGACATGTTACATATTTGTACTCTCCTTATGACATATACATCAGCAGCTGTAAGACATGTTAGATATTTGTACTCTCCTTATGACATATACATCAGCAGCTGTAAGACATGTTACATATCTGTACTCTCCTTATGACATATACATCAGCAGCTGTAAGACATGTTACATATCTGTACTCTCCTTATGACATATACATAGGCAGCTGTAAGACATGTTGCATATCTGTACTCTCCTTATGACATATACATCAGCAGCTGTAAGACGTTGCATATTTGTACTCTCCTAGTGACATATACATAAGCAGCTGTAAGACATGTTACATATTTGTACTCTCCTTATGACATATACATCAGCAGCTGTAAGACATGTTGCATATCTGTACTCTCCTTATGACGTATACATCAGCAGCTGTAAGACATGTTGCATATCTGTACTCTCCTTATGACGTATACATCAGCAGCTGTAAGACATGTTGCATATTTGTACTCTCCTTATGACATATACATCAGCAGCTGTAAGACATGTTACATATCTGTACTCTCCTTATGACATATACATCAGCAGCTGTAAGACATGTTACATATCTGTACTTTCCTTATGACATATACATCAGCAGCTGTAAGACATGTTACATATCTGTACTCTCTTTATGACATATACATCAGCAGCTGTAAGACATGTTGTATATTTGTATTCTCCTTATGACGTATACATCAGCAGCTGTAAGACATGTTGTATATCTGTACTCTCCTTATGACATATACATCAGCAGCTGTAAGACATGTTACATATTTGTACTCTCCTTTTGACGTATACATCAGCAGCTGTAAGACATGTTACATATTTGTACTCTCCTTATGACATATACATCAGCAGCTGTAAGACATGTTACATATCTGTACTCTCCTTATGACATATAAATCAGCAGCTGTAAGACATGTTGTATATTTGTATTCTCCTTATGACATATACATCAGCAGCTGTAAGACATGTTACATATTTGTACTCTCCTTATGACATATAAATCAGCAGCTGTAAGACATGTTGCATATCTGTATTCTCCTTATGACATATACATCAGCAGCTGTAAGACATGTTACATATCTGTACTCTCCTTATGACATATACATCAGCAGCTGTAAGACATGTTACATATTTGTACTCTCCTTATGACAAATACATCAGCAGCTGTAAGACATGTTGCATATTTGTACTCTCCTTATGACAAATACATCAGCAGCTGTAAGACATGTTGCATATTTGTACTCTCCTTATGACATATACATCAGCAGCTGTAAGACATGTTGCATATTTGTACTCTCCTTATGACATATACATCAGCAGCTGTAAGACATGTTGCATATTTGTACTCTCCTTATGACATATACATCAGCAGCTGTAAGACATGTTACATATCTGTACTCTCCTTATGACATATACATCAGCAGCTGTAAGACATATTGCATGTTTGTACTCTCCTTATGACATATACATCAGCAGCTGTAAGACATGTTACATATTTGTACTCTCCTTATGACAAATACATCAGCAGCTGTAAGACATGTTGCATATTTGTACTCTCCTTATGACATATACATCAGCAGCTGTAAGACATTTTACATATCTGTACTCACCTTATATCATATACATCCGCAGCTGTAAGACATGTTGCATATTTGTACTCTCCTTATAACATATACATCAGCAGCTGTAAGACATGTTGCATATTTATACTCTATTTATGACATATACATCAGCAGCTGTAAGACATATTACATATCTGTATTCTCCTTATGACATATACATCAGCAGCTGTAAGACATGTTACATATCTGTACTCTCCTTATGACATATACATCAGCAGCTGTAAGACATGTTGCATATCTGTACTCTCCTTATGACATATACATCAGCAGCTGTAAGACATGTTGCATATCTGTACTCTCCTTATGACATATACATCAGCAGCTGTAAGACATGTTGCATATTTGTACTCTCCTTATGACGTATACATCAGCAGCTGTAAGACATGTTGCATATCTGTACTCTCCTTATGACATATACATCAGCAGCTGTAAGACATGTTGCATATCTGTACTCTCCTTATGACATATACATCAGCAGCTGTAAGACATGTTGCATATCTGTACTCTCCTTATGACATATACATCAGCAGCTGTAAGACATATTACATATCTGTACTCTCCTTATGACATATACATCAGCAGCTGTAAGACATGTTGCATATTTGTACTCTCCTTATGACATATACATCTACAGCTGTAAGACATGTTACATATATGTACTCTCCTTATTACATATACATCTGCAGCTGTAAGACATGTTACATATTTGTACTCTCCTTATGACATATACAACAGCATCTGTAAGACATGTTACATATCTGTACTCTCCTTATGACATATACATCAGCAGCTGTAAGACATGTTGCATATCTGTACTCTCCTTATGACAAATACATCAGCAGCTGTAAGACATATTACTTATCTGTACTCTCCTTATGACATATACATCAGCAGCTGTAAGACATGTTACATATCTGTACTCTCCTTATGACAAATACATCAGCAGCTGTAAGACATGTTGCATATCTGTACTCTCCTTATGACATATACATCAGCAGCTGTAAGACATGTTACATATCTGTACTCTCCTTATGACAAATACATCAGCAGCTGTAAGACATGTTACATATCTGTACTCTCCTTATGACAAATACATCAGCAGCTGTAAGACATGTTACATATTTGTACTCTCCTTATGACAAATACATCAGCAGCTGTAAGACATGTTACATATCTGTACTCTCCTTATGACAAATACATCAGCAGCTGTAAGACATGTTACATATCTGTACTCTCCTTATGACATATACATCAGCAGCTGTAAGACATGTTACATATTTGTACTCTCCTTATGACATATACATCAGCAGCTGTAAGACATGTTACATATTTGTACTCTCCTTATGACATATACATCAGCAGCTGTAAGACATGTTACATATCTGTACTTTCCTTATAACATATACATCAGCAGCTGTAAGACATGTTACATATTTGTACTCTCCTTATGACGTATACATCAGCAGCTGTAAGACATGTTGCATATCTGTACTCTCCTTATGACGTATACATCAGCAGCTGTAAGACATGTCGCATATCTGTACTCTCCTTATGACGTATACATCAGCAGCTGTAAGACATGTTGCATATTTGTACTCTCCTTATGACATATACATCAGCAGCTGTAAGACATGTTACATATCTGTACTCTCCTTATGACATATACATCATCAGCTGTAAGACATGTTACATATCTGTACTCTCCTTATGACATATACATCAGCAGCTGTAAGACATGTTACATATCTGTACTTTCCTTATAACATATACATCAGCAGCTGTAAGACATGTTACATATTTGTACTCTCCTTATGACGTATACATCAGCAGCTGTAAGACATGTTGCATATCTGTACTCTCCTTATGACGTATACATCAGCAGCTGTAAGACATGTTGCATATCTGTACTCTCCTTATGACAAATACATCAGCAGCTGTAAGACATGTTACATATCTGTACTGTCCTTATGACATATACATCAGCAGCTGTAAGACATGTTACATATCTGTACTCTCCTTATGACATATACATCAGCAGCTGTAAGACATGTTGCATATCTGTACTCTCCTTATGACATATACATCAGCAGCTGTAAGACATGTTGCATATTTGTACTCTCCTTATGACATATACATTAGCAGCTGTAAGACATGTTGCATATCTGTACTCTCCTTATGACGTATACATGAGCAGCTGTAAGACATGTTACATATCTGTACTCTCCTTATGACGTATACATCAGCAGCTGTAAGACATGTTGCATATCTGTACTCTCCTTATGACATATACATCAGCAGCTGTAAGACATGTTGCATATTTGTACTCTCCTTATGAATTATACATCAGCAGCTGTAAGACATGTTACATATCTGTACTCTCCTTATGACATATACATCAGCAGCTGTAAGACATGTTACATATCTGTACTCTCCTTATGACATATACATCAGCAGCTGTAAGACATGTTACATATCTGTACTCTCCTTATGACATATACATCAGCAGCTGTAAGACATGTTACATATCTGTACTCTCCTTATGACATATACATCAGCAGCTGTAAGACATGTTACATATCTGTACTCTCCTTATGACATATACATCAGCAGCTGTAAGACATGTTACATATCTGTACTCTCTTTATGACACATACATCAGCAGCTGTAAGACATGTTGGATATTTACTCTCCTTATGACATATGCATCAGCAGCTGTAAGATATGTTACATATCTATACTCTCCTTATGACATATACATCTGCAGCTTTAATACATGTTGCATATTTGTACTCTCCTTATGACAAATACATCAGCAGCTCTAAGACATGTTGCATATTTGTACTCTCCAGTTATGACATATACATCAGCAGCTGTAAGACATGTTGCATATTTGTACTCTCCTTATGACATATACATCAGCAGCTGTAAGACATGTTACATATCTGTACTCTACTTATGACATATACATCAGCAGCTGTAAGATATGTTGCATATCTGTACTCTCCTTATGACAAATACATCAGCAGCTGTAAGACATGTTACATATCTGTACTCTCCTTAAGACATATACATCAGCAGCTGTAAGACATGTTGCATATTTGTACTCTCCTTATGACATCAGCAGCTGTAAGACATGTTGCATATCTGTACTCTCCTTATGACATATACATCAGCAGCTGTAAGACATGTTACATATCTGTACTCTCCTTATGACATATACATCAGCAGCTGTAAGACATATTACATATCTGTACTCTCCTTATGACATATACATCAGCAGCTGTAAGACATGTTGCATATTTGTACTCTCCTTATGACATATACATCAGCAGCTGTAAGACATGTTTCATATCTGTACTCTCCTTATTACATATACATCAGCAGCTGTAAGACATGTTACATATCTGTACTCTCCTTATGACATATACATCAGCAGCTGTAAGACATGTTGCATATTTGTACTCTCCTTATGACATATACATCAGCAGCTGTAAGACATGTTACATATCTGTACTCTCCTTATGACATATACATCAGCAGCTGTAAGACATGTTACATATCTGTACTCTCCTTATGACATATACATCAGCAGCTGTAAGACATGTTACATATCTGTACTCTCCTTATGACATATACATCAGCAGCTGTAAGACATGTTACATATCTGTACTCTCCTTATGACATATACATCAGCAGCTGTAAGACATGTTACATATCTGTACTCTCCTTATGACATATACATCAGCAGCTGTAAGACATGCTACATATCTGTACTCTCCTTATGACATATACATCAGCAGCTGTAAGACATGTAGCACATTTGTACTCTCCTTATGACATATACATCAGCAGCTGTAAGACATGTTACATATCTGTACTCTCCTTATGACATATACATCAGCAGCTGTAAGACATGTTACATATTTGCTCTATCCTTATGACATATACATCAGCAGCTGTAGGACATGTTACATATTTGTACTCTCCTTATGACATATACATCAGCAGCTGTAAGACATGTTACATATTTGTACTCTCCTTATGACATATACATCAGCAGCTGTAAGACATGTTACATATCTGTACTCTCCTTATGACATATACATCAGCAGCTGTAAGACATGTTACATATCTGTACTCTCCTTATGACATATACATAGGCAGCTGTAAGACATGTTGCATATCTGTACTCTCCTTATGACATATACATCAGCAGCTCTAAGACGTTGCATATTTGTACTCTCCTAGTGACATATACATAAGCAGCTGTAAGACATGTTACATATTTGTACTCTCCTTATGACATATACATCAGCAGCTGTAAGACCTGTTGCATATCTGTACTCTCCTTATGACGTATACATCAGCAGCTGTAAGACATGTTGCATATCTGTACTCTCCTTATGACGTATACATCAGCAGCTGTAAGACATGTTGCATATTTGTACTCTCCTTATGACATATACATCAGCAGCTGTAAGACATGTTACATATCTGTACTCTCCTTATGACATATACATCAGCAGCTGTAAGACATGTTACATATCTGTACTTTCCTTATGACATATACATCAGCAGCTGTAAGACATGTTACATATCTGTACTCTCTTTATGACATATACATCAGCAGCTGTAAGACATGTTGTATATTTGTATTCTCCTTATGACGTATACATCAGCAGCTGTAAGACATGTTGTATATCTGTACTCTCCTTATGACATATACATCAGCAGCTGTAAGACATGTTACATATTTGTACTCTCCTTTTGACGTATACATCAGCAGCTGTAAGACATGTTACATATTTGTACTCTCCTTATGACATATACATCAGCAGCTGTAAGACATGTTACATATCTGTACTCTCCTTATGACATATAAATCAGCAGCTGTAAGACATGTTGTATATTTGTATTCTCCTTATGACATATACATCAGCAGCTGTAAGACATGTTACATATTTGTACTCTCCTTATGACATATAAATCAGCAGCTGTAAGACATGTTGCATATCTGTATTCTCCTTATGACATATACATCAGCAGCTGTAAGACATGTTACATATCTGTACTCTCCTTATGACATTACATCAGCAGCTGTAAGACATGTTACATATTTGTACTCTCCTTATGACAAATACATCAGCAGCTGTAAGACATGTTGCATATTTGTACTCTCCTTATGACAAATACATCAGCAGCTGTAAGACATGTTGCATATTTGTACTCTCCTTATGACATATACATCAGCAGCTGTAAGACATGTTGCATATTTGTACTCTCCTTATGACATATACATCAGCAGCTGTAAGACATGTTGCATATTTGTACTCTCCTTATGACATATACATCAGCAGCTATAAGACATGTTACATATCTGTACTCTCCTTATGACATATACATCAGCAGCTGTAAGACATATTGCATGTTTGTACTCTCCTTATGACATATACATCAGCAGCTGTAAGACATGTTACATATTTGTACTCTCCTTATGACAAATACATCAGCAGCTGTAAGACATGTTGCATATTTGTACTCTCCTTATGACATATACATCAGCAGCTGTAAGACATTTTACATATCTGTACTCACCTTATATCATATACATCAGCAGCTGTAAGACATGTTGCATATTTGTACTCTCCTTATAACATATACATCAGCAGCTGTAAGACATGTTGCATATTTATACTCTATTTATGACATATACATCAGCAGCTGTAAGACATATTACATATCTGTATTCTTCTTATGACATATACATCAGCAGCTGTAAGACATGTTACATATCTGTACTCTCCTTATGACATATACATCAGCAGCTGTAAGACATGTTGCATATCTGTACTCTCCTTATGACATATACATCAGCAGCTGTAAGACATGTTGCATATCTGTACTCTCCTTATGACATATACATCAGCAGCTGTAAGACATGTTGCATATTTGTACTCTCCTTATGACGTATACATCAGCAGCTGTAAGACATGTTGCATATCTGTACTCTCCTTATGACATATACATCAGCAGCTGTAAGACATGTTGCATATCTGTACTCTCCTTATGACATATACATCAGCAGCTGTAAGACATGTTGCATATCTGTACTCTCCTTATGACATATACATCAGCAGCTGTAAGACATATTACATATCTGTACTCTCCTTATGACATATACATCAGCAGCTGTAAGACATGTTGCATATTTGTACTCTCCTTATGACATATACATCAACAGCTGTAAGACATGTTACATATATGTACTCTCCTTATTACATATACATCAGCAGCTGTAAGACATGTTACATATTTGTACTCTCCTTATGACATATACAACAGCATCTGTAAGACATGTTACATATCTGTACTCTCCTTATGACATATACATCAGCAGCTGTAAGACATGTTGCATATCTGTACTCTCCTTATGACAAATACATCAGCAGCTGTAAGACATATTACTTATCTGTACTCTCCTTATGACATATACATCAGCAGCTGTAAGACATGTTACATATCTGTACTCTCCTTATGACAAATACATCAGCAGCTGTAAGACATGTTGCATATCTGTACTCTCCTTATGACATATACATCAGCAGCTGTAAGACATGTTACATATCTGTACTCTCCTTATGACAAATACATCAGCAGCTGTAAGACATGTTACATATCTGTACTCTCCTTATGACAAATACATCAGCAGCTGTAAGACATGTTACATATTTGTACTCTCCTTATGACAAATACATCAGCAGCTGTAAGACATGTTACATATCTGTACTCTCCTTATGACAAATACATCAGCAGCTGTAAGACATGTTACATATCTGTACTCTCCTTATGACATATACATCAGCAGCTGTAAGACATGTTACATATTTGTACTCTCCTTATGACATATACATCAGCAGCTGTAAGACATGTTACATATTTGTACTCTCCTTATGACATATACATCAGCAGCTGTAAGACATGTTACATATCTGTACTTTCCTTATAACATATACATCAGCAGCTGTAAGACATGTTACATATTTGTACTCTCCTTATGACGTATACATCAGCAGCTGTAAGACATGTTGCATATCTGTACTCTCCTTATGACGTATACATCAGCAGCTGTAAGACATGTTGCATATCTGTACTCTCCTTATGACGTATACATCAGCAGCTGTAAGACATGTTGCATATTTGTACTCTCCTTATGACATATACATCAGCAGCTGTAAGACATGTTACATATCTGTACTCTCCTTATGACATATACATCATCAGCTGTAAGACATGTTACATAGCTGTACTTTCCTTATGACATATACATCAGCAGCTGTAAGACATGTTACATATCTGTACTCTCCTTATGACATATACATCAGCAGCTGTAAGACATGTTGTATATTTGTATTCTCCTTATGACGTATACATCAGCAGCTGTAAGACATGTTACATATCTGTACTCTCCTTATGACATATACATCAGCAGCTGTAAGACATGTTACATATTTGTACTCTCCTTATGACAAATACATCAGCAGCTGTAAGACATGTTGCATATTTGTACTCTCCTTATGACATATACATCAGCAGCTGTAAGACATTTTGCATATCTGTACTCTCCTTATGACATATACATTAGCAGCTGTAAGACATGTTGCATATCTGTACTCTCCTAATGACATATACATCAGCAGCTGTAAGACATGTTACATATCTGTACTCTCCTTATGACAAATACATGAGCAGCTGTAAGACATGTTTCATATCTGTACTCTCCTTATTACATATACATCAGCAGCTGTAAGACATGTTACATATCTGTACTCTACTTATGACATATACATCAGCAGCTGTAAGACATGTTGCATATTTGTACTCTCCTTATGACATATACATCAGCAGCTGTAAGACATGTTACATATCTGTACTCTCCTTATGACATATACATCAGCAGCTGTAAGACATGTTACATATCTGTACTCTCCTTATGACATATACATCAGCAGCTGTAAGACATGTTACATATCTGTACTCTCCTTATGACATATACATCAGCAGCTGTAAGACATGTTACATATCTGTACTCTCCTTATGACATATACATCAGCAGCTGTAAGACATGCTACATATCTGTACTCTCCTTATGACATATACATCAGCAGCTGTAAGACATGTAGCACATTTGTACTCTCCTTATGACATATACATCAGCAGCTGTAAGACATGTTACATATCTGTACTCTCCTTATGACATATACATCAGCAGCTGTAAGACATGTTACATATTTGCTCTATCCTTATGACATATACATCAGCAGCTGTAGGACATGTTACATATTTGTACTCTCCTTATGACATATACATCAGCAGCTGTAAGACATGTTACATATTTGTACTCTCCTTATGACATATACATCAGCAGCTGTAAGACATGTTACATATCTGTACTCTCCTTATGACATATACATCAGCAGCTGTAAGACATATTACATATCTGTATTCTCCTTATGACATATACATCAGCAGCTGTAAGACATGTTACATATCTGTACTCTCCTTATGACATATACATCAGCAGCTGTAAGACATGTTGCATATCTGTACTCTCCTTATGACATATACATCAGCAGCTGTAAGACATGTTGCATATCTGTACTCTCCTTATGACATATACATCAGCAGCTGTAAGACATGTTGCATATTTGTACTCTCCTTATGACGTATACATCAGCAGCTGTAAGACATGTTGCATATCTGTACTCTCCTTATGACATGTACATCAGCAGCTGTAAGACATGTTGCATATCTGTACTCTCCTTATGACATATACATCAGCAGCTGTAAGACATGTTGCATATCTGTACTCTCCTTATGACATATACATCAGCAGCTGTAAGACATATTACATATCTGTACTCTCCTTATGACATATACATCAGCAGCTGTAAGACATGTTGCATATCTGTACTCTCCTTATGACGTATACATCAGCAGCTGTAAGACATGTTGCATATCTGTACTCTCCTTATGACATATACATCAGCAGCTGTAAGACATGTTGCATATCTGTACTCTCCCTATGACATATACATCAGCAGCTGTAAGACATGTTGCATATCTGTACTCTCCTTATGACATATACATCAGCAGCTGTAAGACATATTACATATCTGTACTCTCCTTATGACATATACATCAGCAGCTGTAAGACATGTTGCATATTTGTACTCTCCTTATGACATATACATCAACAGCTGTAAGACATGTTACATATCTGTACTCTCCTTATTACATATACATCAGCAGCTGTAAGACATGTTACATATTTGTACTCTCCTTATGACATATACAACAGCAGCTGTAAGACATGTTACATATCTGTACTCTCCTTATGACATATACATCAGCAGCTGTAAGACATGTTACATATCTGTACTCTCCTTATGACGTATACATCAGCAGCTATAAGACATGTTGCATATCTGTACTCTCCTTATGACATATACATCAGCAGCTGTAAGACATGTTGCATATCTGTACTCTCCTTATGACATATACATCAGCAGCTGTAAGACATGTTGCATATCTGTACTCTCCTTATGACATATACATCAGCGGCTGTAAGACATATTACATATCTGTACTCTCCTTATGACATATACATCAGCAGCTGTAAGACATGTTGCATATTTGTACTCTCCTTATGACATATACATCAACAGCTGTAAGACATGTTACATATCTGTACTCTCCTTATTACATATACATCAGCAGCTGTAAGACATGTTACATATTTGTACTCTCCTTATGACATATACAACAGCAGCTGTAAGACATGTTACATATCTGTACTCTCCTTATGACATATACATCAGGAGCTGTAAGACATGTTACATATCTGTACTCTCCTTATGACGTATACATCAGCAGCTGTAAGACATGTTGCATATCTGTACTCTCCTTATGACATATACATCAGCAGCTGTAAGACATGTTGCATATCTGTACTCTCCTTATGACATATACATCAGCAGCTGTAAGACATGTTGCATATCTGTACTCTCCTTATGACATATACATCAGCAGCTGTAAGACATATTACATATCTGTACTCTCCTTATGACATATACATCAGCAGCTGTAAGACATGTTGTATATTTGTACTCTCCTTATGACATATACAACAGCAGCTGTAAGACATGTTACATATCTGTACTCTCCTTATGACATATACATCAGCAGCTGTAAGACATGTTACATATCTGTACTCTCCTTATGACGTATACATCAGCAGCTGTAAGACATGTTGCATATCTGTACTCTCCTTATGACATATACATCAGCAGCTGTAAGACATGTTGCATATCTGTACTCTCCTTATGACATATACATCAGCAGCTGTAAGACATGTTGCATATCTGTACTCTCCTTATGACATATACATCAGCAGCTGTAAGACATATTACATATCTGTACTCTCCTTATGACATATACATCAGCAGCTGTAAGACATGTTGTATATTTGTATTCTCCTTATGACGTATACATCAGCAGCTGTAAGACATGTAACATATTTGTACTCTCCTTATGACGTATACATCAGCAGCTGTAAGACATGTTACATATTTGTACTCTCCTTATGACAAATACATCAGCAGCTGTAAGACATGTTGCATATTTGTACTCTCCTTATGACATATACATCAGCAGCTATAAGACATGTTACATATCTGTACTCTCCTTATGACATATACATCAGCAGCTGTAAGACATGTTACATATTTGTACTCTCCTTATGACAAATACATCAGCAGCTGTAAGACATGTTGCATATTTGTACTCTCCTTATGACATCAGCAGCTGTAAGACATTTTACATATCTGTACTCACCTTATATCACATACATCAGCAGCTGTAAGACATGTTGCATATTTGTACTCTCCTTATAACATATACATCAGCAGCTGTAAGACATGTTGCATATTTATCCTTTATTTATGACATATACATCAGCAGCTGTAAGACATATTACATATCTGTATTCTCCTTATGACATATACATCAGCAGCTGTAAGACATGTTACATATCTGTACTCTCCTTATGACATATACATCAGCAGCTGTAAGACATGTTGCATATCTGTATTCTCCTTATGACATATACATCAGCAGCTGTAAGACATGTTGCATATCTGTACTCTCCTTATGACATATACATCAGCAGCTGTAAGACATGTTGCATATTTGTACTCTCCTTATGACGTATACATCAGCAGCTGTAAGACATGTTGCATATCTGTACTCTCCTTATGACATATACATCAGCAGCTGTAAGACATGTTGCATATCTGTACTCTCCTTATGACATATACATCAGCAGCTGTAAGACATGTTGCATATCTGTACTCTCCTTATGACATATACATCAGCAGCTGTAAGACATATTACATATCTGTACTCTCCTTATGACATATACATCAGCAGCTGTAAGACATGTTGCATATCTGTACTCTCCTTATGACGTATACATCAGCAGCTGTAAGACATGTTGCATATCTGTACTCTCCTTATGACATATACATCAGCAGCTGTAAGACATGTTGCATATCTGTACTCTCCTTATGACATATACATCAGCAGCTGTAAGACATGTTGCATATCTGTACTCTCCTTATGACATATACATCAGCAGCTGTAAGACATATTACATATCTGTACTCTCCTTATGACATATACATCAGCAGCTGTAAGACATGTTGCATATTTGTACTCTCCTTATGACATATACATCAACAGCTGTAAGACATGTTACATATCTGTACTCTCCTTATTACATATACATCAGCAGCTGTAAGACATGTTACATATTTGTACTCTCCTTATGACATATACAACAGCAGCTGTAAGACATGTTACATATCTGTACTCTCCTTATGACATATACATCAGCAGCTGTAAGACATGTTACATATCTGTACTCTCCTTATGATGATACATCAGCAGCTGTAAGACATGTTGCATATCTGTACTCTCCTTATGACATATACATCAGCAGCTGTAAGACATGTTGCATATCTGTACTCTCCTTATGACATATACATCAGCAGCTGTAAGACATGTTGCATATCTGTACTCTCCTTATGACATATACATCAGCAGCTGTAAGACATATTACATATCTGTACTCTCCTTATGACATATACATCAGCAGCTGTAAGACATGTTGCATATTTGTACTCTCCTTATGACATATACATCAGCAGCTGTAAGACATGTTACATATCTGTACTCTCCTTATGACATATACATCAGCAGCTGTAAGACATGTTACATATCTGTACTCTCCTTATGACATATACATCAGCAGCTGTAAGACATGTTACATATCTGTACTCTCCTTATGACATATACATCAGCAGCTGTAAGACATGTTACATATCTGTACTCTCCTTATGACATATACATCAGCAGCTGTAAGACATGCTACATATCTGTACTCTCCTTATGACATATACATCAGCAGCTGTAAGACATGTAGCACATTTGTACTCTCCTTATGACATATACATCAGCAGCTGTAAGACATGTTACATATCTGTACTCTCCTTATGACATATACATCAGCAGCTGTAAGACATGTTACATATTTGCTCTATCCTTATGACATATACATCAGCAGCTGTAGGACATGTTACATATTTGTACTCTCCTTATGACATATACATCAGCAGCTGTAAGACATGTTACATATTTGTACTCTCCTTATGACATATACATCAGCAGCTGTAAGACATGTTACATATCTGTACTCTCCTTATGACATATACATCAGCAGCTGTAAGACATGTTACATATCTGTACTCTCCTTATGACATATACATAGGCAGCTGTAAGACATGTTGCATATCTGTACTCTCCTTATGACATATACATCAGCAGCTGTAAGACGTTGCATATTTGTACTCTCCTAGTGACATATACATAAGCAGCTGTAAGACATGTTACATATTTGTACTCTCCTTATGACATATACATCAGCAGCTGTAAGACATGTTGCATATCTGTACTCTCCTTATGACGTATACATCAGCAGCTGTAAGACATGTTGCATATCTGTACTCTCCTTATGACGTATACATCAGCAGCTGTAAGACATGTTGCATATTTGTACTCTCCTTATGACATATACATCAGCAGCTGTAAGACATGTTACATATCTGTACTCTCCTTATGACATATACATCAGCAGCTGTAAGACATGTTACATATCTGTACTTTCCTTATGACATATACATCAGCAGCTGTAAGACATGTTACATATCTGTACTCTCCTTATGACATATACATCAGCAGCTGTAAGACATGTTGTATATTTGTATTCTCCTTATGACGTATACATCAGCAGCTGTAAGACATGTAACATATTTGTACTCTCCTTATGACGTATACATCAGCAGCTGTAAGACATGTTACATATTTGTACTCTCCTTATGACAAATACATCAGCAGCTGTAAGACATGTTGCATATTTGTACTCTCCTTATGACATATACATCAGCAGCTATAAGACATGTTACATATCTGTACTCTCCTTATGACATATACATCAGCAGCTGTAAGACATGTTACATATTTGTACTCTCCTTATGACAAATACATCAGCAGCTGTAAGACATGTTGCATATTTGTACTCTCCTTATGACATATACATCAGCAGCTGTAAGACATTTTACATATCTGTACTCACCTTATATCATATACATCAGCAGCTGTAAGACATGTTGCATATTTGTACTCTCCTTATAACATATACATCAGCAGCTGTAAGACATGTTGCATATTTATACTCTATTTATGACATATACATCAGCAGCTGTAAGACATATTTCATATCTGTATTCTCCTTATGACATATACATCAGCAGCTGTAAGACATGTTACATATCTGTACTCTTCTTATGACATATACATCAGCAGCTGTAAGACATGTTGCATATCTGTACTCTCCTTATGACATATACATCAGCAGCTGTAAGACATGTTGCATATCTGTACTCTCCTTATGACATATACATCAGCAGCTGTAAGACATGTTGCATATTTGTACTCTCCTTATGACGTATACATCAGCAGCTGTAAGACATGTTGCATATCTGTACTCTCCTTATGACATATACATCAGCAGCTGTAAGACATGTTGCATATCTGTACTGTCCTTATGACATATACATCAGCAGCTGTAAGACATGTTGCATATCTGTACTCTCCTTATGACATATACATCAGCAGCTGTAAGACATATTACATATCTGTACTCTCCTTATGACATATACATCAGCAGCTGTAAGACATGTTGCATATTTGTACTCTCCTTATGACATATACATCAACAGCTGTAAGACATGTTACATATCTGTACTCTCCTTATTACATATACATCAGCAGCTGTAAGACATGTTACATATTTGTACTCTCCTTATGACATATACAACAGCAGCTGTAAGACATGTTACATATCTGTACTCTCCTTATGACATATACATCAGCAGCTGTAAGACATATTACATATCTGTACTCTCCTTATGACATATACATCAGCAGCTGTAAGACATGTTGCATATTTGTACTCTCCTTATGACATATACATCAACAGCTGTAAGACATGTTACATATCTGTACTCTCCTTATTACATATACATCAGCAGCTGTAAGACATGTTACATATTTGTACTCTCCTTATGACATATACAACAGCAGCTGTAAGACATGTTACATATCTGTACTCTCCTTATGACATATACATCAGCAGCTGTAAGACATGTTGCATATCTGTACTCTCCTTATGACAAATACATCAGCAGCTGTAAGACATATTACATATCTGTACTCTCCTTATGACATATACATCAGCAGCTGTAAGACATGTTACATATCTGTACTCTCCTTATGACAAATACATCAGCAGCTGTAAGACATGTTGCATATCTGTACTCTCCTTATGACATATACATCAGCAGCTGTAAGACATGTTACATATTTGTACTCTCCTTATGACATATACATCAGCAGCTGTAAGACATGTTACATATTTGTACTCTCCTTATGACATATACATCAGCAGCTGTAAGACATGTTTCATATCTGTACTTTCCTTATGACATATACATCAGCAGCTTTAAGACATGTTACATATTTGTACTCTCCTTATGACGTATACATCAGCAGCTGTAAGACATGTTGCATATCTGTACTCTCCTTATGACATATACATCAGCAGCTGTAAGACATGTTGCATATCTGTACTCTCCTTATGACGTATACATCAGCAGCTGTAAGACATGTTGCATATCTGTACTCTCCTTATGACGTATACATCAGCAGCTGTAAGACATGTTGCATATTTGTACTCTCCTTATGACATATACATCAGCAGCTGTAAGACATGTTACATATCTGTACTCTCCTTATGACATATACATCATCAGCTGTAAGACATGTTACATAGCTGTACTTTCCTTATGACATATACATCAGCAGCTGTAAGACATGTTACATATCTGTACTCTCCTTATGACATATACATCAGCAGCTGTAAGACATGTTGTATATTTGTATTCTCCTTATGACGTATACATCAGCAGCTGTAAGACATGTTACATATCTGTACTCTCCTTATGACATATACATCAGCAGCTGTAAGACATGTTACATATTTGTACTCTCCTTATGACAAAAACATCAGCAGCTGTAAGACATGTTGCATATTTGTACTCTCCTTATGACATATACATCAGCAGCTGTAAGACATGTTACATATCTGTACTCTCCTTATGACATATAAATCAACAGCTGTAAGACATGTTACATATCTGTACTCTCCTTATGACAAATACATCAGCAGCTGTAAGACATGTTACATATCTGTACTCTCCTTATGACATATACATCAGCAGCTGTAAGACATGTTACATATCTGTACTCACCTTATGACATATACATCAGCAGCTGTAAGACATGTTGCATATTTGTACTCTCCTTATAACAAATACATCAGCATCTGTAAGACATGTTGCATATTTGTACTCTCCTTATGACATATACATCAGCAGCTGTAAGACATGTTACATATCTCTACTCTCCTTATGACATATACATCAGCAGCTGTAAGACATGTTACATATCTGTACTCTCCTTATGACATATACATCAGCAGCTGTAAGACATGTTACATATCTGTACTCTCCTTATGACATATACATCAGCAGCTGTAAGACATGTTACATATCTGTACTCTCCTTATGACATATACATCAGCAGCTGTAAGACATGCTACATATCTGTACTCTCCTTATGACATATACATCAGCAGCTGTAAGACATGTAGCACATTTGTACTCTCCTTATGACATATACATCAGCAGCTGTAAGACATGTTACATATCTGTACTCTCCTTATGACATATACATCAGCAGCTGTAAGACATGTTGCATATCTGTACTCTCCTTATGACATATACATCAGCAGCTGTAAGACATGTTACATATCTGTACTCTCCTTATGACATATACATCAGCAGCTGTAAGACATGTTGCATATTTGTACTCTCCTTATGACATATACATCAACAGCTGTAAGACATGTTACATATCTGTACTCTCCTTATGACATATACATCAGCAGCTGTAAGACATGTTGCATATCTGTACTCTCCTTATGAAGTATACATCAGCAGCTGTAAGACATGTTGCATATCTGTACTCTCCTTATGACATATACATCAGCAGCTGTAAGACATGTTACATATCTGTACTTTCCTTATGACATATACATCAGCAGCTGTAAGACATGTTACATATCTGTACTCTCCTTATGACATATACATCAGCAGCTGTAAGACATGTTGTATATTTGTATTCTCCTTATGACGTATACATCAGCAGCTGTAAGACATGTTACATATCTGTACTCTCCTTATGACATATACATCAGCAGCTGTAAGACATGTTGTATATTTGTATTCTCCTTATGACGTATACATCAGCAGCTGTAAGACATATTACATATTTGTACTCTCCTTATGACGTATACATCAGCAGCTGTAAGACATGTTACATATTTGTACTCTCCTTATGACAAATACATCAGCAGCTGTAAGACATGTTGCATATTTGTACTCTACTTATGACATATACATCAGCAGCTGTAAGACATGTTACATATCTGTACTCTCCTTATGACATATACATCAGCAGCTGTAAGACATGTTACATATTTGTACTCTCCTTATGACATATACATCAGCAGCTGTAAGACATGTTGTATATTTGTATTCTCCTTATGACGTATACATCAGCAGCTGTAAGACATGTTACATATCTGTACTCTCCTTATGACATATACATCAGCAGCTGTAAGACATGTTACATATTTGTACTCTCCTTATGACAAATACATCAGCAGCTGTAAGACATGTTGCATATTTGTACTCTCCTTATGACATATACATCAGCAGCTGTAAGACATGTTACATATCTGTACTCTCCTTATGACATATAAATCAGCAGCTGTAAGACATGTTACATATCTGTACTCTCCTTATGACAAATACATCAGCAGCTGTAAGACATGTTACATATCTGTACTCTCCTTATGACATATACATCAGCAGCTGTAAGACATGTTACATATCTGTACTCACCTTATGACATATACATCAGCAGCTGTAAGACATGTTGCATATTTGTACTCTCCTTATAACAAATACATCAGCATCTGTAAGACATGTTGCATATTTGTACTCTCCTTATGACATATATATCAGCAGCTGTAAGACATGTTACATATCTGTACTCTCCTTATGACATATACATCAGCAGCTGTAAGACATGTTTACATATCTGTACTCTCCTTATGACATATACATCAGCAGCTGTAAGACATGTTACATATCTGTACTCTCCTTATGACATATACATCAGCAGCTGTAAGACATGTTACATATCTGTACTCTCCTTATGACATATACATCAGCAGCTGTAAGACATGCTACATATCTGTACTCTCCTTATGACATATACATCAGCAGCTGTAAGACATGTAGCACATTTGTACTCTCCTTATGACATATACATCAGCAGCTGTAAGACATGTTACATATCTGTACTCTCCTTATGACATATACATCAGCAGCTGTAAGACATGTTACATATTTGCTCTATCCTTATGACATATACATCAGCAGCTGTAGGACATGTTAGATATTTGTACTCTCCTTATGACAAATACATCAGCAGCTGTAAGACATATTACATATCTGTACTCTCCTTATGACATATACATCAGCAGCTGTAAGACATGTTGCATATTTGTACTCTCCTTATGACAAATACATCAGCAGCTGTAAGACATGTTACTTATCTGTACTCTCCTTATGACATATACATCAGCAGCTGTAAGACATGTTACATATCTGTACTCTCCTTATGACATATACATAGGCAGCTGTAAGACATGTTGCATATCTGTACTCTCCTTATGACATATACATCAGCAGCTGTAAGACGTTGCATATTTGTACTCTCTTAGTGACATATACATCAGCAGCTGTAAGACATGTTGCATAGCTGTACTCTTCTTATGACATATACATCAGCAGCTGTAAGACATGTTGCCTATCTGTACTCTCCTTATGACATATACATCAGCAGCTGTAAGACATGTTGCATATCTGTACTCTCCTTATGACATATACATCAGCAGCTGTAAGACATGTTACATATCTGTACTCTCCTTATGACATATACATCAGCAGCTGTAAGACATGTTGCATATTTGTACTCTCCTTATGACATATACATCAACAGCTGTAAGACATGTTACATATCTGTACTCTCCTTATTACATATACATCAGCAGGTGTAAGACATGTTACATATTTGTACTCTCCTTATGACATATACAACAGCAGCTGTAAGACATGTTACATATCTGTACTCTCCTTATGACATATACATCAGCAGCTGTAAGACATGTTGCATATCTGTACTCTCCTTATGACAAATACATCAGCAGCTGTAAGACATGTTACATATCTGTACTCTCCTTATGACATATACATCAGCAGCTGTAAGACATGTTACATATCTGTACTCTCCTTATGACATATACATCAGCAGCTGTAAGACATGTTGCATATCTGTACTCTCCTTATGACATATACATCAGCAGCTGTAAGACATGTTACATATTTGTACTCTCCTTATGACATATACATCAGCAGCTGTAAGACATGTTACATATTTGTACTCTCCTTATGACATATACATCAGCAGCTGTAAGACATGTTACATATCTGTACTTTCCTTATGACATATACATCAGCAGCTGTAAGAAATGTTACATATTTGTACTCTCCTTATGACATATACATCAGCAGCTGTAAGACATGTTGCATATCTGTACTCTCCTTATGAAGTATACATCAGCAGCTGTAAGACATGTTGCATATCTGTACTCTCCTTATGACATATACATCAGCAGCTGTAAGACATGTTGCATATCTGTACTCTCCTTATGACATATACATCAGCAGCTGTAAGACATGTTACATATCTGTACTCTCCTTATGACATATACATCAGCAGCTGTAAGACATGTTGCATATTTGTACTCTCCTTATGACATATACATCAACAGCTGTAAGACATGTTACATATCTGTACTCTCCTTATTACATATACATCAGCAGGTGTAAGACATGTTACATATTTGTACTCTCCTTATGACATATACAACAGCAGCTGTAAGACATGTTACATATCTGTACTCTCCTTATGACATATACATCAGCAGCTGTAAGACATGTTGCATATCTGTACTCTCCTTATGACAAATACATCAGCAGCTGTAAGACATGTTACATATCTGTACTCTCCTTATGACATATACATCAGCAGCTGTAAGACATGTTGCATATTTGTACTCTCCTTATGACAAATACATCAGCAGCTGTAAGACATGTTACTTATCTGTACTCTCCTTATGACATATACATCAGCAGCTGTAAGACATGTTACATATCTGTACTCTCCTTATGACATATACATAGGCAGCTGTAAGACATGTTGCATATCTGTACTCTCCTTATGACATATACATCAGCAGCTGTAAGACGTTGCATATTTGTACTCTCTTAGTGACATATACATCAGCAGCTGTAAGACATGTTGCATAGCTGTACTCTTCTTATGACATATACATCAGCAGCTGTAAGACATGTTGCCTATCTGTACTCTCCTTATGACATATACATCAGCAGCTGTAAGACATGTTACATATCTGTACTCTCCTTATGACATATACATCAGCAGCTGTAAGACATGTTGCATATTTGTACTCTCCTTATGACATATACATCAACAGCTGTAAGACATGTTACATATCTGTACTCTCCTTATTACATATACATCAGCAGGTGTAAGACATGTTACATATTTGTACTCTCCTTATGACATATACAACAGCAGCTGTAAGACATGTTACATATCTGTACTCTCCTTATGACATATACATCAGCAGCTGTAAGACATGTTGCATATCTGTACTCTCCTTATGACAAATACATCAGCAGCTGTAAGACATGTTACATATCTGTACTCTCCTTATGACATATACATCAGCAGCTGTAAGAGATGTTACATATCTGTACTCTCCTTATGACATATACATCAGCAGCTGTAAGACATGTTGCATATCTGTACTCTCCTTATGACATATACATCAGCAGCTGTAAGACATGTTACATATTTGTACTCTCCTTATGACATATACATCAGCAGCTGTAAGACATGTTACATATTTGTACTCTCCTTATGACATATACATCAGCAGCTGTAAGACATGTTACATATCTGTACTTTCCTTATGACATATACATCAGCAGCTGTAAGAAATGTTACATATTTGTACTCTCCTTATGACATATACATCAGCAGCTGTAAGACATGTTGCATATCTGTACTCTCCTTATGAAGTATACATCAGTAGCTGTAAGACATGTTGCATATCTGTACTCTCCTTATGACATATACATCAGCAGCTGTAAGACATGTTGCATATCTGTACTCTCCTTATGACATATACATCAGCAGCTGTAAGACATGTTACATATCTGTACTCTCCTTATGACATATACATCAGCAGCTGTAAGACATGTTGCATATTTGTACTCTCCTTATGACATATACATCAACAGCTGTAAGACATGTTACATATCTGTACTCTCCTTATTACATATACATCAGCAGGTGTAAGACATGTTACATATTTGTACTCTCCTTATGACATATACAACAGCAGCTGTAAGACATGTTACATATCTGTACTCTCCTTATGACATATACATCAGCAGCTGTAAGACATGTTGCATATCTGTACTCTCCTTATGACAAATACATCAGCAGCTGTAAGACATGTTACATATCTGTACTCTCCTTATGACATATACATCAGCAGCTGTAAGACATGTTACATATCTGTACTCTCCTTATGACATATACATCAGCAGCTGTAAGACATGTTGCATATCTGTACTCTTCTTATGACATATACATCAGCAGCTGTAAGACATGTTACATATTTGTACTCTCCTTATGACATATACATCAGCAGCTGTAAGACATGTTACATATTTGTACTCTCCTTATGACATATACATCAGCAGCTGTAAGACATGTTGCATATCTGTACTCTCCTTATGACATATACATCAGCAGCTGTAAGACATGTTACATATCTGTACTCTCCTTATGACATATACATCAGCAGCTGTAAGACATGTTACATATTTGCTCTATCCTTATGACATATACATCAGCAGCTGTAGGACATGTTACATATTTTTACTCTCCTTATGACATATACATCAGCAGCTGTAAGACATGTTACATATTTGTACTCTCCTTATGACAAATACATCAGCAGCTGTAAGACATGTTGCATATCTGTACTCTCCTTATGACGTATACATCAGCAGCTGTAAGACATGTTACATATCTGTACTTTCCTTATGACATATACATCAGCAGCTGTAAGAAATGTTACATATTTGTACTCTCCTTATGACATATACATCAGCAGCTATAAGACATGTTGCATATCTGTACTCTCCTTATGAAGTATACATCAGCAGCTGTAAGACATGTTGCATATCTGTACTCTCCTTATGACGTATACATCAGCAGCTGTAAGACATGTTGCATATTTGTACTCTCCTTATGACATATACATCAGCAGCTGTAAGACATGTTACATATCTGTACTCTCCTTATGACATATACATCAGCAGCTGTAAGACATGTTACATATCTGTACTTTCCTTATGACATATACATCAGCAGCTGTAAGACATGTTACATATCTGTACTCTCCTTATGACATATACATCAGCAGCTGTAATACATGTTGTATATTTGTATTCTCCTTATGACGTATACATCAGCAGCTGTAAGACATGTTACATATCTGTACTCTCCTTATGACATATACATCAGCAGCTGTAAGACATGTTGTATATTTGTATTCTCCTTATGACGTATACATCAGCAGCTGTAAGACATGTTACATATTTGTACTCTCCTTATGACGTATACATCAGCAGCTGTAAGACATGTTACATATTTGTACTCTCCTTATGACAAATACATCAGCAGCTGTAAGACATGTTGCATATTTGTACTCTCCTTATGACATATACATCAGCAGCTGTAAGACATGTTACATATCTGTACTCTCCTTATGACATATACATCAGCAGCTGTAAGACATGTTGTATATTTGTATTCTCCTTATGACGTATACATCAGCAGCTGTAAGACATGTTACATATTTGTACTCTCCTTATGACGTATACATCAGCAGCTGTAAGACATGTTACATATTTGTACTCTCCTTATGACAAATATATCAGCAGCTGTAAGACATGTTGCATATTTGTACTCTCCTTATGACATATACATCAGCAGCTGTAAGACATGTTGCATATCTGTACTCTCTTTATGACATATACAACAGCAGCTGTAAGACATGTTGCATATCTGTACTCTCCTTATGACAAATACATCAGCAACTGTAAGACATGTTGCATATTTGTACTCTCCTTATGACATATACATCAGCAGCTGTAAGACATGTTACATATTTGTACTCTCCTTATGACAAATACATCAGCAGCTGTAAGACATGTTACATATTTGTACTCTCCTTATGACAAATACATCAGCAGCTGTAAGACATGTTGCATATTTGTACTCTCCTTATAACATATACAACAGCAGCTGTAAGACATGTTGCATATCTGTACTCTCCTTATGACATATACATCAGCAGCTGTAAGACATATTACATATATGTATTCTCCTTATGACATATACATCAGCAGCTGTAAGACATGTTGTATATCTGTACTCTCCTTATGAGGTATACATCAGCAGCTGTAAGACATGTTGCATATTTGTACTCTCCTTATGACATATACATCAGCAGCTGTAAGACATGTTACACATATGTACTCTCCTTATGACATATACATCAGCAGCTGTAAGACATGTTACATATCTGTACTTTCCTTATGACATATACATCAGCAGCTGTAAGACATGTTACATATCTGTACTCTCCTTATGACATATACATCAGCAGCTGTAAGACATGTTGCATATTTGTATTCTCCTTATGACGTATACATCAGCAGCTGTAAGACATGTTACATATTTGTACTCTCCTTATGACGTATACATCAGCAGCTGTAAGACATGTTACATATTTGTACTCTCCTTATGACAAATACATCAGCAGCTGTAAGACATGTTGCATATTTGTACTCTCCTTATGACATATACATCAACAGCTGTAAGACATGTTACATATCTGTACTCTCATTATGACATATACATCAGCAGCTGTAAGACATGTTGCATATTTGTACTCTCCTTATAACAAATACATCAGCAGCTGTAAGACATGTTGCATATTTATACTCTCCTTATGACATATACATCAGCAGCTGTAAGATATGTTACATATTTATACTCTCCTTATGACATATACATCAGCAGCTGTAAGACATGTTACATATCTGTATTCTCCTTATGACATATACATCAGCAGCTGTAAGACATGTTACATATCTGTACTCTCCTTATGACAAATACATCAGCAGCTGTAAGACATGTTGCATATCAGTACTCTTCTTATTACATATACATCAGCAGCTGTAAGACATGTTACATATCTGTACTCTCCTTATGACATATACATCAGCAGCTGTAAGACATGTTGCATATCTGTACTCTCCTTATAACATATACATCAGCAGCTGTAAGACATGTTGCATATTTGTACTCTCCTTATGACATATACATCAGCAGCTGTAAGACATGTTGCATATCTGTACTCTCCTTATGACATATACATCAGCAGCTGTAAGACATGTTACATATCTGTACTCTCCTTATGACATATACATCAGCAGCTGTAAGACATGTTGCATATCTGTACTCTCCTTATGACAAATACATCAGCAGCTGCAGTTCCTCTCTAGTTCCTCCTTTGTTTTAATGAAAAGGAAATACTAACGAGGAACCTGTGTTTTTTCATGAAAAAGAAAAACAAAATAAGCGGTCACAATCTTAAAGGGACATAAAACACAAAACATCTCTTTATTGATTTAGATAGAGCAGACAATTTTAAAGTTTCCCTATTACCTAATTTGCTTTGTTCTTTTGTTATTCTTTTTTGAAAATCATTATAAACATACATTGGTAGGCTCAGGAGCTGATAGCTAGCTCCTGATTGGTCGCTGCACATATATACCTCTTATTATTTGCTTAATGATGTGTTCAGCTAGCTCCCAGAAGTACAATGTTGCTCCTTCAATAAAGGATACCAAAAATTGAAGTAAAATTCATTATACAAGTAAATTGGAAAGTTGATTAAAACTGCATGTTATATTTCAATCATATAAGAAAAATGTTTGGTTTTCATGTATTACAGATGTATCTTGCTGGTAGACAGATCTCGTTGGGAGAGAAAGCTCCAGCAGCAATTGAGGAAGCATCTACCTCCAATATAAACTGGAGATCAGGATTTGGATGACTGAGGAGAGGTGCAGAAGAAAATGCTGATTTTAGTGTTTCAAAAGCCTGTACTGCCTGTACTGCCGAAGTAGACCAGTGCTTACAATCTTACCCTTTCTTAATAAGAGAGGTGAAAGGAGACGTGATGTCAGCGAAGTTCTTAATAAACTTTCTATAATAGTTGGCAAAGCCAAGAAACCTTTGCAGAGATTTGAGAGTAGTAGGTCTGGGCCAGTCCTTGATAGCTGACAGTTTAGCAGGATCCATCTCGAAGCCAGATTCTGAGATAATATAACCCAAAAAGGGAATGGAACTTTGATGGAAAGAGCATTTCTCTATTTTAGCGAATAGGGAATTTTCCCGTAATCTTTGAAGCACAAGTTTTACCTGGTGTTCATGTTCCTGTAGGGTTCTGGAATAGATCAGAATGTCATTGAGATAAATGATAACAAATTGATTTAGGTAATCTCTGAAGATTTCGTTAACAAAGTGCTGGAATACTGCTGGTGCATTGCACAATCCAAAAGGCATTACAAGATACTCGTAGTGACCAAATCTAGTGTTAAATGCCGTCTTCCATTCATCACCTTTACAAATTCTGACCAAATTGTAGGCCCCACGGAGATCCAACTTGGAGAAGATAGAGGCACCTTGAAGTCGATCAAATAGCTCAGGGATGAGCGGCAGAGGATAACTGTTTTTCACAGTAATCTCATTCAGAGCCCAATAATAAATACAGGGACAAAGACCTCCATCTTTTTTCCCGATGAAGAAAAACCCTGCACCCACAGATGAAGAGGAAGGATGAATAAAACCTCTGGCTAAGTTGTCCTTTATGTATTCTTCAAGAGAGACATTTTCTTGATGAAAGAGAGGATAGGTCCTTCCCTTAGGAAGAGGAGCCCCAGAATACAATTCTATAGGACAGTCAAATATCCAGTGCGGAGGTAATGTCTCAGCCTCTTTTTTTAGAAAACACATCAGTATAGGCATAATAGCCTTCAGGCAATGAATCAGGAACTTCCACTGTAGCTACAACAGGACAGGATGGTTTAGAGGGGCTTTGCAGGCAATGCTTGAAACAGGTAGTTCCCCAGGAAATAAGTTCTCCTTTCAACCATGAGAATACTGGATCATGAAGCTGCAACCAAGGTAACCCCAAAATCAACGGTATGTGGGGGAAGAGATGACATCAAAACAAATTATTTCAGAGTGAAGTATGCCCACGGATAAAAGAA
This sequence comes from Bombina bombina, assembly GCF_027579735.1. NCBI lineage: Eukaryota > Metazoa > Chordata > Amphibia > Anura > Bombinatoridae > Bombina > Bombina bombina. The sequence continues at coordinate 1,143,136,739 of NC_069504.1, forward strand.
GAGGAACAGTAGAATTTTGAATGATACCTGAACCCAGAGGCTGTCCACTGACTGTAGTTACCTTGATTAACTGTTCCTTGGCTTGAAGAGGAATCCTGAGAGAGTCAACAAAACTTGAATCGATGAAAACTCCCGCAGCCCCAGAATCTATGAGAGCTTGAGCTTGGAACTTGGTGTTTCCAAAAGTAATGGTTACAAGAACAAAGAGTTTAGGATTGAGGGATGACATGGGATTCTGGCTTAACTCTGTCCCTCTATCAGTAGTTAAGCCTAGGCTTTTACTGACCGGATTGGACACTCCTTCAGTAAATGTCCTTTGGTACCACAATACAGACATACCCCAAGAGTATGCCTTTTATGGCGTTCCGTTTCTGATAATTTAATAGCTCCTACTTCCATGGGTTCTACAGACTCCGGAGAATGAGAGTTATTACTGGAAAAACTTGAGGTTCGAATAGGAGGACGATAAGCAGATCTAAACAAGGATCTCAGATTCCTATCTCTCTCCTGAAGACGTTCAGAATGCCGGGCATCAAGATTGATACACAAATTTATAAGACCCTCCAACGAGTTGGGAAGTTCCCGAAATACCAGTTCATCCTTAAGACGTTCGCAAGGTCCCTTGTGAAAGGCTGCCCGTAAAGCTCAAAGGTTCCAATCAGTTTCTGCGGCTAAAGTCCGGAATTCTATAGCATATTGAGATACAGAAAGGGATCCCTGTCTCAAATCCAGCAATCCCGCCTCAGCTGCTGCAGACCTCCCAGGCTTGTCAAAAACAGAATAAAAAATAGACACAAATAATTCCTTATCCTGAAGTAACGGATTATTCTTCTCCAAAAGAGGAGATACCCAAGCTAGAGTCAAAAGAGGAGATACCCAGGCTAGAGTCTTACCCTTCATGAGGGATATAATGAAGGTTATCTTGGAAGAAGAATTGACAAAAACTTGAGGATTGTTTATGAAATCTGGAAGTGGGATTCTTGGTATATACTGTCCAACTGGTTGAGGTGGGTTAAAAACGGCATTAGAAATGGCAGCTGCTGCAGCAGGAGTCACCGTAGCTTGAGAAGGAGCAAAGAGATTATGTAGAGAAGCAGTAATCTGGTCAAGCTTGGAATCCAAAGATTGCAAATGAGCGGAATGATTTCCTAGAAGTTGCCCTTGTAGAGCCACAGCCCTGGATAACTCATCAGGGTCCATAATAAGGCCCGTTTGTAATGTCAGGTTAGGAAATGTCCAGAAGAAGACCCAAATGCTAGGGCGAACTAAAACAACACCCTAGAGAGAATGGAAGGAAATGCCAGATATCAACCGGATAGACTTCTGTATAAGGAGCAGTATTCAGGTAGTTCAGGAATAGTCCTCCACAGATCCAGGGATGCAGGGGTAGAGAACTTATACTCAGACAGAAGAAGGGTTAAACACAGCGTAGACAGTACTTGCAGAGTTTGGCAACAAGTTATCAAGCAGTTTGTGGGTGTACACAGAGTAGTCAGTACTTGCAGAGTTTGGCAATAGGTAATCAGGCAGTTTGTGGGTTAACACAGAGTAGTCAGTACTTGCAGAATTTGGCAACAGGTAATCAGGCAGTTTGAGGGTTAACACAGAGTAGTCAGTACTTGCAGAGTTTGGCAACAGGTAATAAGGCAGTTTGAGGGTTAACACAGAGTAGTCAGTACTTGCAGAGTTTGGCAACAGGTAATCAGGCAGTTTGAGGGTTAACAAAGAGTAGTCAGTACTTGCAGAGTTTGGCAACAGGAAGGAACATGATAGTTTGGTCGATGTTATACATCAAGCCCTTCCTAAAAAGAATGGCCAGTTGGCCACTCCCCTCGCCCTTCTCACCTCATATGGGGTGAAAATCACCTCTTCTACCCACCCCTGTCTCAGCTTTTCATGTTCTTTTAGGTGTGTCTCTTCCAGTATCGCTATGTCAGCTCTGTTGGTTTTCAAGTATTTCAGTATAGTGCATCTTTTTATCGGGATGTGATACCCCCCACATTCCAGGTAATAATATTCATAGTGGATAAAGTATGCTAAGGTCATCTCATAGAGTGATATAGGACCAGAGGAAAGAAAAATGTGTAAAAAGATAGAGAATTACAGACTGGCGCTCTGGGGAAGCCTCACCACGGAGGAAGTTTGCTTCTAGTAGAACAGTAGTGCTTGCTCCGATCTGGGTCACTTACCTATGCTTGATAAAAACAAGAGAATGTCAGGATAAACAATACAATTTTTCCAAAAAATATTGATAGAAACAAAAGGAAAGATGCTAATTTATCAATTTACAATCTTTCCTAAAATTACAAATTCTCACAAAAAAGAAAAAACTTTTAATTTCTGCTATTAACCAACAGTTAAGCCCCACCCATGTAACAATACTACATGGTCTAACATGACCTCAGAGTGTCCAGTAGACTGTGTAGGCCACAAGCCCACCATAGACAAACTCAACCTGTAACCATCCCCTGACCTTTGCTGCTATTCCCTTGCTGAATCATCAATTGAGTCAGGAGTCTTCTTCCAGGATCTCCTCATCAGGCTGACCTCCAGGAAGTTTTGCTTCAGATAAGTACAGTTGTAACAATCTTGGGGAGTCAAAGAACTTGGATCCTTGAGGTGTCTGCCACCTTGCTGGGTACAGTAAGGCTACAGTTCGGCCTTTTTGAATCAAGTCTCTGCAATAGGGGGAAAATTCTCTCCTCTTGCAAGCCACTTCCGCAGGGTAGTCCTGAAAAATGTAAAGTATCTTGCCTTCAAACATCATCTGGTTGTGTAGTCTATAAGCAGATAGGATCCCTAGCTTGTCTTTGAAATTAAGGTATTTGACCATGACTTGGTGAGGCATTCTGGAGGAATCTGACGGATCTGCAGGTCTCCCTACCCTATGAGCCCTCTCAATGGTATAAGGAAGCAGTGTATCCGATACTCCCAGTAACTGTGGCAGGATAGTGTTTAACAGTAAGACAGTATTGTTTCTGGATGACAGATTAATCAGTCCTATAACTCCCCCGGTGATTGCCAAAAGGAATGTAAGATGCAGATTTCAGCCTGGTTCCAAGAATAAGAGCCTCTGTTCAGTGAGGCAAGGGATAGAAGGGGATCTTAAAAAGATGTGTCTTAAGTCTATCTGAGAAAAATTAATGTGGGGGGCGAGACCACCTCACCTGCGCTCTAGCACATGTTTAGGGACATCTCTCAAGCAGTGAAACCCATGCTTAGAAAGGTGAGTGGTTGCTTAGCCATAGTGTTTTGTGGTACAATAAGAACCAGACCCTTACCTATGGGTATAGGATTTTGGATGGCAGTTTATTATTACATAAGCCAGAAAAATAAAGGCCTTTGTGATTGTGGGATCCGAGGTGGTGCATTATGTTGCGAGATACTTTACTTGCCTGAACCCCTCTCAGCGTGCTCTATCTGATAAAGATTTGTTACCGGCACCTCCCAGGTTTCCTGCCTCTCCGATCTCTCCTATGGGTCTGTCTCCTTCTTAGTACACCCTTATAGCGCACTTGTGCAGTGTGCAATGTGCAATGTGGTCTGCTTCACCAGGCCTCTGATGCCTGTTACACCACAACGTTCCTTCACCTCTATGGTTGCCTCCGGTAGTGGAGCGATCGGATGCTCTACACAATGAATCGGACCGAGTGGTCAGTTATCCCCACTAAGGTCAGCTGGGTGTTGGGTGTGTTGGCATGGGCTAGAGCCGCAATTAGTTGTTCATCACGGAGATCCTCTAACTAGCTGCCATATCTTAGACCCACCAACCTGAAATTCACCGCCTTCGCTATCTTTTTGTATCCTGTTCCTTGTTTGTGAAGGGCTATGATCTCTTTACTTTTTGGAGCATACTTTTGACTTATATTTCTAACATGCAGTCAAACGTGACACTCAACAAACCCCTATCCAGTTCAGGTATTTCATGTGTTCTGGCTCAAGCACACCTGGTCCAACTAATGAAGACCTTGATTAGTTGCATCAGGTGTGCTTGAGACAACACCTGTTTTGCATATTTGTGCTGTTGTGAGGGATTCTGTTTAGTGGGTTAAATAATTTTGAGTCTGCAGAATTAATTATAAGTTGCATTTTCAGCTGAATTTGGAGTAACCACTTAAAGGATACGTTGTGCTGAGCTATTTCAATTGCTTTTGTTCATTGCAAACAGCTGTAAAGATGTACATTTCTCTTGTAAGGTGTATCCAGTCCACGGATCATCCATTACTTGTGGGATATTCTCATTCCCAACAGGAAGTTGCAAGAGGACACCCACAGCAGAGCTGTAATATAGCTCCTCCCCTAACTGTCATAGCCAGTCATTCTCTTGCAACTCTCAACAAGCAAGGACGTTGTAGGAGAGAGTGGTTAAATATAGCTAGTTTATTTTCTTCAATCAAAAGTTTGTTATTTTTAAATAGTACCGGAGTTGTGCTATTTTATCTCAGGCAGTAAATTGAAGAAGAATATGCCTGAGGTTTCTATGATCTTAGCAGGTTGTAACTAAGATCCATTGCTGTTCTCACATATGTCTGAGGGGATTACACAGATGAGGTAACTTCAGCGAGAGAATGGCGTGCAGTTTATTCTGCTATCAGGTATGTGCAGTTATAATTTTTTCTAGAGATGGAAAACACTAGAAAATGCTGCTGATACCGGATTAATGTAAGTTAAGCCTGAATATAGTGATTTAATAACGACTGGTATCATGTTTACTCCCAGGGGTAATACCCTTATGATATTTACAATATAAAACGTTTGCTGACATGTTTAATCATTTTTATATATGCTTTGGTGATAAAACTTTATTGGGGCCTAGTTTTTTCCACATGGCTGGCTTAAATTTTGACTAGAAACAATTTCCACTGTTGTAGTATAAACGTTACAGTTGGTGCAGTTAAAATTACAAACTGTGACATCCAGCTTCCCTCAAAGGCCCTCTGAATGCTATAGGACATCTCTAAAGGGCCCAAAGGCTTTCCAAAGTCGTTTATTGGGGAAGGTAGGGCCACAGCTTGCTGTGGCAGTTGGTTGTGACTGTTAAAAAACGTCTATTTCGTTTTTTTGATCCGTTTTTTGAACTAAGGGGTTAATCATCCATTTGCAAGTGGGTGCAATGCTCTGTTAGCCTATTATACACACTGTAAAAATTTTGTTTGATTTACTGCATTTTTTCACTGTTTTTCAAATTCTGACAAAATTTGTTTCTCTTAAAGGCACAGTACCGTTTTTTATATTTGCTTGTTAACTTGATTTAAAGTGTTTTCCAAGCTTGCTAGTCTCATTGCTATTCTGTATAAACATGTCTGACATAGAAGAAACTCCTTGTTTATTATGTTTAAAAGCCATGGTGGAACCCCCTCTTAGAATATGTACCAAATGTACTGATTTCATTTTATGCAATAAAGATCATTTTCTGTCTTTAAAAAATGTATCACCAGAGGAATATGACGAGGGGGAAGTTATGCCGACTAACTTTCCCCACGTGTCAGACCCTTTGACTCCCGCTTAAGGGACTCACGCTCAAATGGCGCCAAGTACATCTAGGGCGCCCATAGCGTTTACTTTACAAGACATGGCGGCAGTCATAGATAATACACTGTCAGCGGTATTAGCCAGACTACCTGAGCTTAGAGGTAAGCGAGATAGCTCTGGGGTGAGACAAAATGCAGAGCATACTGAAGCTTTAAGAACCATGTCTGATACTGCCTCACAATATGCAGAAGCTGAGGAAAGAGAGCTTCAGTCAGTGGGTGATGTTAATGACTCAGGAAAGATACCTGATTCTAATATTTCTACATTTAAATTTAAGCTTGAACACCTCCGCGTGTTGCTTAGGGAGGTTTTAGCTGCTCTGAATGACTGTGATACCATTGCAGTGCCAGAGAAATTGTGTAGACTGGATAAATGCTTTGCAGTGCCGGTGTGTACTGATGTTTTTCCAATACCTAAAAGGTTTACAGAAATTATTAATAAGGAATGGGATAGACCAGGTGTTCCGTTCTCTTCCCCTCCTATTTTTAGAAAAATGTTTCTGTTACGGTTGCCTCCAGGCTGGCTGGAAGTTGGACCGTAGAAAAGGATGCTCCTAGTGCTCACCAAAGGAGCAGCAGCACCGTGGACACTATAACTACTGCGTAGCCACCATCAGTAATGCAGACTCTATGAACCACCGCTGCTGGGCTGGTATCTCGCCGTCTGGTCTGCGCCCTGGACCTACGACCAGGCTCCAGTAGGCGAACCTCTTCCTTCTGTAGCAATCCCTGTAGCTAAGGGAGTATGAAAAACATAGCAATCCCTGTAGTGATTATAAGCTGTCCCCTACAAACATGAGTCAAATCTGCAAGTTAGAGGGTCAAAAATAGGTCTGATGTGCTGGAGCACACAGCCTGCTTTTATTCAGGTTACATGCAAACAGGACACTCTCAGGGGGAGGCATAAAATCCCCCATCACACATTTGATATTAGATAGAGAGACACTCCCTTTGACAGGCCACAACATTTACTTCAGCAGATAACATTACACACAATAAAACAATGCAGTCCACCTTATCAATACTAGTCTGATTAGACAATGGGAAAGTTGATCACTAAACCTAATTAGAGCTAATCCCAGCAGACTTGTATTTAGAATAGGTTTCTTGAAGCTGAACAAAAGTTAACTCTTAATGGCACACAATGAAACTGAACCAAGTGGGAGAAAGCCAGGGACAAGTCATTTCACAGGTCTGGGGACATAGTCTTAAAGGGGCATTGTTCATCAAAGTCACAATATGTCCCCAGATGGTTCTTAAAGGGCCACACACACCCAACAAAAGTCAATATGTCCTCAGGGGCACAATCTTCCAGGGGCCATAGTCATGTGGAAGGAGGCTGGCAAATAGGCTTCTCCAAAATCCAGGGAAGCAGGGCAATTTTTCATTTAAAGGGCCAGTTACAAACAGCAGTTTGTAACATATCTCCCCTTTTGGAGGGAGACTAACCAGGCACCTGACCTTCTGCCGGTCAGTGCCCAAGTTAGTCTCGCAACCCACCCACAAATAATCGCTAGCAGCAAAGTAGCCCCCCCACAATACGTAGTACTGGCCTGTAAGTTCCAGGTTGCAGGATGAAAGTGCAGCATCCTCGGCCTTCCTGGCGCAGCTGGGCAAATAGCTGATGGTACTTGGGGGGCAGAGGCCAGCGGCACTCTGCCCTGGTGCCAGCGCTTCTGCTGGGGTGAGGGGTTTGCAGGTCAGTTCTTTAACAAGGACAAGGTCTGTAGGGCAGAGGCCAGCAGCGCTCTGTCCTGATGCCAGCTCTTCTGCTGGGGGAATTGGGGCATAGTCCTGCCCGGTGGCAAAGGGAACGTGGGGGTCAGTGGGGGCCAACATCTCCACTGTTAACCCTGGGCCCAAGTTAGGAGTTAGCTGGGGAGGGGGAGATTGGCTTACCTCCTCCTCCTGATACTCCGGCGGCCGTTGGGAAGGGAGGTCGATGCTCTCCGCTTCCTGTGGAACATGCTGCGGCTGGGGAGAGAGACCGATTGTCTCCTCTCCCTGGAAGGCACACTCCGGCTGGGGAGGGAGGTCGATGCTCTCCCCTCCCTGTAGCTGGGTCTGTCGCTGGGGATCTGGGCCGCCTGCCCAGCATCCCTGTAGGGCCGGTAGAGAGACTGCGGTCCCATCTCCACCTGCCTGCTGGGGGTCCTCCCAGGACCAGTCTATGAGGCCTGCTGCCTCTGGTATCTCTGGTTGGGGTTGGGGAAGGAGACCGGTTGTCTCTTCCCTCTGCACAGTATACTGCCGCTGGGGAGGGAGGTCGCTGCTCTCCTCTCCCTGTGGAACATGCTGCGGCTGGGGAGAGAGACCAGGTGTCCATACCCTCAAACTCCACAGTTGGCGCTCAAAGGCTTGTGCCGCTTTGTTCTCCGTATCCAATTCCCGGATGATGCGACTGACTACCTCCTGCGCAGGGTCTGGACCATATCGGACTAGCCGCCTCTTTACCTCTGGAACGAAATCCGCGCCCTCATAGCGACGGATCCGGTTGAGGTGCTCTTCACATGGTTCTGACCAGTATCTTGTCAGCTCCATGCTGCTGTAGGTAGGGACGCTGCGCAGTGGCTAGCGTTGCCCTCAATTACTCTCCTACGATACCAGTGCTGTTGTGGTGCTGCTCCTTGCGCTAGGACGCCAATCCCACAGCTGCCGCCAAATGTTACGGTTGCCTCCAGGCTGGCTGGAAGTTGGACCGTAGAAAAGGATGCTCCTAGTGCTCACCAAAGGAGCAGCAGCACCGTGGACACTATAACTACTGCGTAGCCACCATCAGTAATGCAGACTCTATGAACCACCGCTGCTGGGCTGGTATCTCGCCGTCTGGTCTGCGCCCTGGACCTACGACCAGGCTCCAGTAGGCGAACCTCTTCCTTCTGTAGCAATCCCTGTAGCTAAGGGAGTATGAAAAACATAGCAATCCCTGTAGTGATTATAAGCTGTCCCCTACAAACATGAGTCAAATCTGCAAGTTAGAGGGTCAAAAATAGGTCTGATGTGCTGGAGCACACAGCCTGCTTTTATTCAGGTTACATGCAAACAGGACACTCTCAGGGGGAGGCATAAAATCCCCCATCACACATTTGATATTAGATAGAGAGACACTCCCTTTGACAGGCCACAACATTTACTTCAGCAGATAACATTACACACAATAAAACAATGCAGTCCACCTTATCAATACTAGTCTGATTAGACAATGGGAAAGTTGATCACTAAACCTAATTAGAGCTAATCCCAGCAGACTTGTATTTAGAATAGGTTTCTTGAAGCTGAACAAAAGTTAACTCTTAATGGCACACAATGAAACTGAACCAAGTGGGAGAAAGCCAGGGACAAGTCATTTCACAGGTCTGGGGACATAGTCTTAAAGGGGCATTGTTCATCAAAGTCACAATATGTCCCCAGATGGTTCTTAAAGGGCCACACACACCCAACAAAAGTCAATATGTCCTCAGGGGCACAATCTTCCAGGGGCCATAGTCATGTGGAAGGAGGCTGGCAAATAGGCTTCTCCAAAATCCAGGGAAGCAGGGCAATTTTTCATTTAAAGGGCCAGTTACAAACAGCAGTTTGTAACAGTTTCCAATAGACGCCACCACATGGGACTTATGGCAGACAGTCCCTAAGGTGGAGGGAGCAGTTTCTACTCTAGTAAAGCGTACTACTATCCCTGTCGAGGACAGTTGTGCTTTTTTTTTTAGATCCAATGGATAAAAAATTAGAGGTTACCTTAAGAAAATATTTATTCAACAAGGTTTTATCCTACAGCCCCTTGCATGCATTGCCCCTGTCACTGCTGCTGCGGCGTACTGGTTTGAGTCTCTGGAAGAGGCTTTACAGGTAGCGACTCCATTGGATGACATACTTGGCAAACTTAGAGCACTTAAGCTAGCCAATTCTTTTATTCTGATGCCATTGTTCATTTGACTAAACTAACGGCTAAGAATTCTGGTTTTGCTATACAGGCGCGCAGAGCGCTATGGCTTAGATCATGGTCAGCTGACGTGACTTCAAAATCTAAGCTACTTAACATTCCCTTCAAGGGGCAGACCCTATTTGGGCCTGGTTGAAGGAGATTATTGCTGATATCATTGGAAGAAAAGGTCATGCCCTTCCTCAGGACAGGTCCAAATCCAGGGCCAAACAGTCTAATTTTCGTGCCTTTCAAAACTTCAAGGCAGGTGCGGCATCAACTTCCTCTAATAATAAACAAGAGGGAACTTTTGCTCCATCCAAGACGGTCTGGAGACCAAACCTGACATGGAAAAAAGGTAAGCAGGTAAAAAAGCCTGCTGCTGCCTCTAAGACAGCATGAAGGAACGGCCCCCTATCCGGGAACGGATCTAGTAGGGGGCAGACTTTCACTCTTTGCCCAGGCGTGGGCAAGAGATGTTCAGGATCCCTGGGCATTGGAAATTATATCCCAGGGATATCTTCTGGACTTCAAAGCTTCCCCCCCAAAAGGGAGATTTCACCTTTCACAATTATCTGCACACCAGATAAAGAGAGAGGCATTCTTACACTGTGTACGAGTCCTCCTAGTTATTGGAGTGATCCATCCAGTTCCAAAGGAGGAACAGGGACAGGGTTTTTACTCAAATCTGTTTGTGGTTCCCAAAAAAGAGGGAACCTTCAGACCAATTTTGGATCTAAAGATCTTAAACAAATTCCTCAAAGTTCCGTCGTTCAAGATGGAAACTATTCGTACCATCCTACCACTGATCCAGGAGGGTCAATATATGACTACAGTGGATCTAAAGGATGCTTATCTTCACATTCCGATACACAAAGATCATCATCGGTTTCTCAGGTTTGCCTTTTAAGACAGGCATTACCAGTTGTAGCTCTTCCCTTGGGATTAGCTACAGCCCCAAGAATCTTTACAAAGGTTCTAGGGTCACTTATGGCGGTCCTAAGGCCGCGGGACATAGCAGTAGCCCCTTATTTAGACGACATCCTGATACAGGCGTCAAACTTCCAAATTGCCAAATCTCATACGGACATAGTAATGGCATTTCTGTGGTCGCATGGGTGGAAAGTGAACGAGGAAAAGAGTTCTCTATCCCCACTCACAAGAGTTTCCTTTCTAGGGACTCTGATAGAGTCTGTAGAAATGAAAATTCACCTGACGGAGTCCAGGTTATCAAAGCTTCTAAATTCCTGCCGGGTTCTTCATTCCATTCCGCGCCCTTCGGTGGTTCAGTGTATGGAAGTAATCGGCTTAATGGTAACGGCAATGAACATAGTGCCGTTTGCACGCTTACATCTCAGACCGCTGCAACTATGCATGCTCAGTCAGTGGAGCAGGGATTACAGAGATTTGTCCCCTCAACTGAATCTGGACCAAGAGACCAGGGATTCTCTTCTCTGGTGGCTATCTCGGGTCCATCTGTCCAAAGGTATGACCTTTCGCAGGCCAGATTGGACAATTGTTACGACAGATGCCAGCCTTCTAGGTTGGGGTGCAGTCTGGAACTCCCTGAAGGCTCAGGGATCGTGGACTCAGGAGGAGTCTCTCCTTCCATTAAATATTCTGGAACTAAGAGCGATATTCAAGGCTCTTCAGGCTTGGCCTCAGTTAGCAACTCTGAGGTACATCAGATTTCCGTCGGACAACATCACGACTGTAGCTTACATCAACCATCAAGGGGGAACGAGAAGTTCCCTAGAGATGTTAGAAGTTTAAAAAATAATTCGCTGGGCAGAGATTCACTCTTGCCACCTATCAGCTATCCATATCCCAGGTGTAGAGCACTGGGAGGCGGATTTTCTAAGTCGTCAGACTTTTCATCCGGGAGAGTGGGAACTCCATCCGGAGGCATTTGCACAACTGATTCATCATTGGGGCAAACCAGAACTGGATCTCATGGCGTCTCGCCAGAACGCCAAGCTTCCGTGTTAGGGATCCAGGTCCAGGGATCCCAAGGCGACACTGATAGATGCTCTAGCAGCACCCTGGTCTTTCAACCTGGCTTATGTGTTTCCACCGTTTCCTCTGCTCCCTCGACTGATTGCCAAGATCAAGCAGGAGAGAGCATCAGTGATTCTGATAGCATCTGCGTGGCCACGCAGGACCTGGTATGCAGATCTAGTGGACATGTCATCCTTTCCACAATGGTCTCTGCCTCTGAAACAGGACCTTCTACTTCAGGGTCCTTTAAACCATCCAAATCTAATTTCTCTGAGGCTGACTGCCTGGAGATTGAACGCTTGATTTTATCAAAGCGTGGCTTCTCCGAGTCAGTTATTGATACCTTAAGACAGGCACGAAAGCCTGTCACCAGGAAAATTTACTATAAGGTATGGCGTAGATATCTTTATTGGTGTGAATCCAAGGGTTACTCATGGAGTAAGGTCAGGATTGCTAGGATATTATCTTTTCTCCAAGAAGGTTTGGAAAAAGGATTGTCAGCTAGTTAAAGGGACACTGTACCCAAAATATTTCTTTCGTGATTCAGATTGAGCATGAAATTTTAAGCAACTTTCTAATTTACTCCTATTATCAAATTTTCTTCGTTCTCTTGCTATCATTATTTGAAAAAGAAGGCATCTAAGCTTTTTTTTGGTTTCAGTACTCTGGACAGCACTTTTTTTATTGGTGGATGAATTTATCCACCAATCAGCAAGGACAACCCAGGTTGTTCACCAAAAATGGGCTGGCATTTAAACTTACATCCTTGCATTTCAAATAAAGATACCAAGAGAATGAAGACAATTTGATAATAGGATTAAATTAGAAAGTTGCTTAAAATTTCATGCTCAATCTGAATCACGAAAGAAAAATTTTGGGTACAGTGTCCCTTTAAGCGTCTGGCAGATGTTCCAGACATTCAGGCATTTTGTCCGGCTTTAGTTAGAATCAAGCCTGTGTTTAAACCTGTTGCTCCACCATGGAGCTTAAACTTGGTTCTTAAGGTTCTTCAAGGAGTTCCGTTTGAACCTCTTCATTCCATAGATATCAAGCTTTTATCTTGGAAAGTTCTTTTTTTGGTAGCTATTTCCTCGGCTCGTAGATTCTCTGAGCTATCTGCCTTACAATGTGATTCTCCTTATCTGATTTTTCGTACAGATAAGGTAGTCCTGCGTACCAAACCTGGGTTCTTACCTAAGGTGGTATCTAACAAGAATATCAATCAAGAGATTGTTGTTCCATCCTTGTGTTACACAATTTGGACGTGGTCCGTGCTTTAAAGTTTTACTTACAAGCTACTAAAGATTTTCGTCAAACATCTGCTTTGTTTGTTGTCTACTCTGGACAGAGGAGAGGTCAAAAGGCTTCGGCAACCTCTTTTTCTTTTTGACTAAGAAGCTTAATCCGCTTAGCCTATGAGACTGCTGGACAGCAACCTCCTGAAAGGATTACAGCTCATTCCACTAGAGCTGTGGCTTCAACTTGGGCCTTTAAAAATGAGGCTTCTTTTGATCAGATTTGCAAGGCGACGACTTGGTCTTCGCTTCATATTTTTTCAAAATTTTACAAATTGGATACTTTTGCTTCTTCGGAGGCTATATTTGGGAGAAAGGTTTTACGGGCAGTGGTTCCTTCCATTTAAGTTCCTGCCTTGTCCCTCCCTTCATCCGTGTACTTTAGCTTTGGTATTGGTATCCCACAAGTAATGGATGATCCGTGGACTGGATACACCTTACAAGAGAAAACACAATTTATGCTTACCTGATAAATTTATTTCTCTTGTGGTGTATCCAGTCCACGGCCCGCCCTGTCATTTTAAGGCAGGTCATTTTTAAATTTAAACTACAGTAACCACTGCACCCTATGGTTCCTCCTTTCTCGGCTTGTTTTCGGTTGAATGACTGGCTATGACAGTTAGGGGAGGAGCTATATTACAGCTCTGCTGTGGGTGTCCTCTTGCAACTTCCTGTTTGGAATGAGAATATCCCACAAGTAATGGATGATCCGTGGACTGGATACACCACAAGAGAAATAAATTTATCAGGTAAGCATAAATTGTGTTTTTCACAATAAACCGGATTTGCAATGGGGGTTAAATAATTTATCACTACTGTATTTTTTTATTTACTACTGTATCTATAACTATATATAGATAGATAGACAGATTGATAGATAAATAGATAGATTGATTGATAAAGATATATCAAAAGAGTGGTTGTTTAAGCGCTATATAAACATTGTCATCTATTAATCACTTCTAAATCTGCTTCTTCAGAGTTTTCTCGCTGCCACCAATATGAGTAGAGTTCAGTGATCCAAATGTGTAGGTTGAATAGCGCTCAGTTTGACAAAAAAGGCAACATATAGTGAAACAGTAACCGGAAGAGGATCAGACTACACAATGAGGTCTATTTATCAAGCCGTCAACCGCAAATACGCTGGAATTCAGCAGCGTAATTGTGGAGAGCCTGATTCCCCTTATTTATTAAAGGCTACAGACCGGCAAAAGTTAAAATTTGTGACATAACATACGATCTGCCGGTCTCAGTCCGACACAGATCGATGCTTACGTCATTACAGATGTTCTGAATGCAAATTCTGCACTATCTTAATACTTTTGCTATTTAACAAATACCTACCAGGTATGCTCGCCACTATTCCAGCCTAGCATACCTGATTTTCAATCTGCCATAGGAATCAATGGGAGTCTGAAAGCAGTGAAAGCTCATGTTCGCTGCTGCCAGATATCCTATTGATTCCTATGGGAGAATAAAAGTTATGTTTACACCTGACACCCTAACATATACCCCGAGTCTAAACACCCCTGATCTTCCGCCCCCCTACAGCGCCGCCACCTACATAATGTTATTAACCCCTAATCTGCCGCCCCTAGATCGCCGCCACCTACATTATACTTATTAACCCCTAATCTGCTGTCCTGACACCGCCGCCACCTACATAATGTAATTAACCCCTATCCCAGCGCTCCCGTAATTAATCTACCCTAACTATTATATTAAAATTACATTAAACTATATTAAACTAATATTTAACTACCCTAACTGTTATACTAAAATTACATTAAACTACAAATTAAATTAACTATATTATATATTTAAAAACCTAACCCTACTCAATTAATTTAAACCTACTATTAAAAATTACAAAGTTACAATAGGATTGAGCTTGCCTTCTATTGGCTGTTCCAATCAGCCAATGGAATGTGAACTCAATCCTATTGGCTGATTGGATAAGCCAATAGGATTGACGTTCAATTCTATTGGCTGATTGCATCAGCCAATATGATTTTTTCAACCTTAATTCCGATTGGCTGATAGAATTCTAGCAGCCAATCGGAATCTAAGGGATGCCATCTTGGATGAAGTCTTTAAAGGAACATTCATTGTTCAAGAAGACGTCAAACGAAGAGGATGCTCCGCGGCGGATTTCTTGAAGATGGAGCCGCTCCAAGCCGGATAGATGAAGATAGAAGATGTCGTCTGGATGAAGACTTCTGCCGGCTAAGACGTTGGCCCGCTTGGATAAAGACATCTGCCGGCTTCGATGAGGACTTGTGCCGCTTCGTTGAGGATGGATGTCGGCTCTTCAGAAACTGTAAGTGGATCTTTGGGGGTTAGTGTTAGGCTTTTTTAAGGGTTTATTGGGTGGGTTTTAATTTTAGACTATGGTTTGGGCTTTTGAAAAAGAGCTAAATGCCCTTTTCAGGGCAATGGGGAGCTTAGGTTTTTTTAATTAGGTTTTTATTTAAGGGGTTGGTTGTGTGGGTGGTGGGTTTTACTGTTGGGGGGTATTTGTATTTTTTATTTACAGGTAAAAGAGCTGATTTCTTTGGGGCAATACCCCGCAAAAGGCCCTTTTAAGGGCCATTGGTAGTTTATTGTAGGCTAGGGTTTTTTTGGGGGGGCGGCTTTTTTTATTTTCATAGGACTCTTAGATTAGGTGTAATTAAAGGGACAGTCTAGGCCAAAATAAACTTTCATGATTCAGATAGAGCATGTAATTTTAAACAATTTTCCAATTTACTTTTATCACCAATTTTGCTTTGTTCTCTTGGTATTCGTAGATGAAAGCTTAACCTAGGAGGTTCATATGCTAATTTCTTAGACCTTGAAGGCCACCTCTTTTCAGAATGCATTTTAACAGTTTTTCACAACTAGAGGGTGTTAGTTAATGTATTTCATATAGATAACATTGTGCTCGTGCACGTGAAGTTATCTGGGAGCAGGCACTGATTGGCTAAACTGCAAGTCTGTCAAAAGAACTGAAATAAAGGGGCAGTTTGCAGAGGCTTAGATACAAGATAATCACAGAGGTTAAAAGTATATTAATATAACAGTGTTGGTTATGGAAAACTGGGGAATGGGTAATAAAGGTATTATCTATCTTTTAAAACAATAACAATTCTTGTGTAGACTGTCCCTTTAATTTAAATATTTGATCATTTATTTTTTATTTTGTGTAACTTAGTGTTTATTGTTTTTTTTTTTAACTTATGGCTAGAGTACGAGTTTTGCGGTAAGGTGAAAAAGCAGTAACACCCATAAACTACCTATTAACCCCTAAACCAAGGCCCTCCTGCATCTCAAACACTAAAATAAAATTATTAACCCCTAATCTGCAGCTCCGGACATCGCCGCCACTAGAATAAACATATTAACCCCTAAACCACTGTACTCCCGCCTAGCAAACAATAGTTAAATATTATTAACCCCTAATCTGCTGTCCCTAACATTGCCACCACTATACTAAATTTATTAACCCCTAAACCTAAGTCTAACCCTAACCCTAACACCCCCTAACTTAAATATAATTAAAATATATCTAAATACAAATTACTGTCATTACCTAAATAATTCCTATTTAAAACTAAATACTTACCTATAAAATAAACCCTAAACTAGCTACAATATAACTAATAGTTACATTTTATATAGCTTAGGGTTTATTTAGTATGTATTTATTTTAACTAGGTAGAATAGTTAGTAAATAGTTATTAACTATTTACTAACTACCTAGCTAAAATAAATACAAATTTACCTGTAAAATAAAACCTAACCTAAGTTACACTAACACCTAACAAACACTACACTACAATTAAATAAATTACATTAATTAAATACATTTAAATAAATTAAATACAATTAACTAAATTACAAAAAAAAAACTCTAAATTGCACAAAATAAACAAATTACAAGATATTTAAACTAATTACACATGATCTAATAGCCCAATCAAAATAAAAAAGCCCCCCCAAAATAAAAAAAAACCTAGCCTAAACTAAACTACCAATAGCCCTTAAAAGGGCCTTTTGCGGGGCATTGCCCAAAAGAAATAATCTCTTTTACCTGAAATTTTTTTACAAACAACCACCCCAACAGTAAAACCCACCACCCTGTCAGGGTGCCAGGAATCAGACTGAGACGAGAAGTGTAAAAATAATCACACCTTTATTAATAGCAGAAAATAATAAAAAGTCCACAAGTCAAATAACAAGCCAGGAGTCAAAACCAGAGCTGGTAGTCAGACGAGCCGAGTCAGGAGCCAAAGCGAATAGTCAGATGAGCTGGAATCAGGAACAAGGAAAAAAGCAAAGTCAGGAACAAGCCAGGGATCAGGAACCAGGAAGGACGTCAGGCAGCCAGGTAATACACAGGAACTCTCCCAAACAGGTCTGAGACAACGCAAAGGCAAAGCATACTGAACAGAGGCCCTTTAAATAATAAGTGATGACATCACAATTCTGAGACTGCATCCTGTCTCACATGGATGATGCACACCAGTCTGGCCATAAAAGGAAGTGCAGGAAATGAGCAGCACCACCCACAATGCACCATAGTCAGGGTAGAGAGGTGAGTAAAATGGCTGCCAGCAGCACATGGCAAACAAAACAGGAAAAAACCTTGACACACCCACACAACCAACCTCCCCAAATAAAACCCTAACTAAAAACCTAAGCTCCCTATTGCTCTGAAAAAGGCATTTGGATGGGCATTGCCCTTAAAAGGGCATCGAGCTCTATTGCAGCCTAAAGCCCTAACCTAAAAATAAAACCCACCCAATAAACCCTTAAAAAAACCTAACACTAACACCCGAAGATCCACTTACAGTTTTGAAGATCCAACATCCATCCTCTACGAAGCCGGGAGAAGTCCTCATCGAAGCGGCAAGAAGTCCTCAACGAAATACTAGTTCTAAAGCCCGTGTACACGGGCCATTTTTTGCAGTACAGCGGTCCCACCCTTTGCTCTCTCTCTATCCCCCTCTATTTTTGCTATCTCTTTCTCCCCTCTCTTTTGCTCTCTCTCTCCCCTCTCTTGTACTCTCTCTCTCCCCCCTCTCTTTTAATCTATCTCTCCCCCCCTCCCTCTCTTTTGCTCTCTCTCTCCCCCTCTCTTTTGTTCTCTCTCTCCCCCTCTCTTTTGCTCTCTCTCCCCCTCTTTTGCTGTCTCTCTCCCTCTCTTTTGATCTCTCTCTCTCACCCTCTTTTGCTGTCTCTGTCCCCCTCTTTTGCTGCCTCTGTCCTCCTCTTTTGGTGTCTCTCTCCCTCTCTTTTGCTTTCTCTCTTCCCCCTCTCGTTTGCTCTCTCTCTCCTCTTGTTTGCTCTCTCTCTCTCTCTCCTCTTGTTTGCTCTCTCTCTCTCTCCTCTCTTTTGCTGTCTCTCTCCCTCTCTTTTGCTCTCTCTGTCCCTCTCTTTTGCGCTCTCTCCTCCCCTCTCTTTTGCGCTCTCTCCCCCTCGCTTTTGCGCTCTCTCCCCTCGCTTTTGTGCTCTCTCCCCATCTCTTTTGCGCTCTCTCCCCCCTCTCTTTTGCGCTCTCTCCCCCCTCTTTTTTGCGCTCTCTACCCCCCTCTTTTTTGCGCTCTTTACCCCCTCTCTTTTGTGCTCTCTCCCCCTCTCTTTTGTGCTCTTTCCCCCTCTCTTTTGTGCTCTTTCCCCCTCTTTTGTGCTCTCTCCCCTCTCTTTTGTGCTCTCTCCCCCTCCTCTTTTGTGCTCTCTCCCCCTCTCTTTTGCGCTCTCTCCCCCTTCTCTTTTGCTGTCTCTCTCCCCCCTCTTTTGCTGTCTCTCTCCCTCTCTTTTGCTCTCTCTCTTCCCCCCTCTCGTTTGCTCTCTCTCTCCTCTCGTTTGCTCTCTCTCTCTCCTCTCGTTTGCTCTCTCTCTCTCTTCTCGTTTGCTCTCTCTCTCTCTCTTCTCTTTTGCTGTCTATCTCCTTATCTTTTGCTCTCTCTCCCCCTCTCTTTTGTGGTCTCTCCCCCTCTCTTTTGTGCTCTTTCCCCCTCTCTTTTGTGGTCTCTCCCCCCTCTCTTTTGTGCTCTCTCCCCCCTCTCTTATGTGCTCTCTCCCCACTTTCTTTTGTGCTCTCTCCCCACTCTCTTTTGTGCTCTCTCCCCCTCTCTTTTGCGCTCAACCCCCCCTCTCTTTTGCGCTCTCTTCCCCCTCTCTTTTGTGCTCTCTGCCCCCTCTATTTTGTGTTCTCTGCCCCCTCTCTTTTGTGCTCTCTCCTCCTTCTCTTTTGTGCTCTTTCCCCCTTCTCTTTTGTGCTCTTTCCCAATCTCTTTTGTGCTCTTTCCCCCTCTCTTTTGTGCTCTCTCCCCCCTCTCTTTTGTGCTCTCTCCCCCTCTCTTTTGCGCTCTCTCCCCCTCTCTTTTGCACTCTCTCCCCCTCTCTTTTGCTGTCTCTCTCCCTCTCTTTATCCCCCTCTTCTGATCTCTCTATCCCCCCTCTTTAGAGCTCTCTCGGCAGTTGGCCCCGAAATCTGGCCCCGCCCGCGTCACGCCTGCCCCAGTCTGCGTCATGCCTGGCC
>NC_069504.1:1143163507-1143166007 GCF_027579735.1 Bombina bombina
TTTCTTAGTGGTGAACCTCAGAAGGCCTACTTTGATTTAGAGCCAGCACAAGCCAGTGACTATGAGAAATTGAAAGCAGAAATCCTTGCACGCCTGGGGGTGACTTCGGCAGTCCGTGCACAAAGATTCCATTCCTGGATGTTTTCATCTCATAATGCTGCAAGATCCCAGATGTTCGACCTTATACACCTTGCCAGGAAGTGGCTGCAACCAGAGGTTAATTCGGCTACCAAAATAGTGGAACTACTGGTGATGGACCGGTTTCAGTGTGGATTACCTGCTTCCCTGTGGCGGTGGGTTAATCAAGGTGATCCTCAAACAGCGGATCAGTTGATTGTATTGGTCGAAAGATTTATAGCTTCAGGAGAAGTTTTGCAACAATCTTCAATAGATCAGCCCCACAATCCCAAGTCCCAGAGCTCTACAAGAACTGGTAAGACTGTTCAGGGGATAAAGGGGATAAGAGAGCAGCAGGTGTATAGGCAAAACACCAGAGACATTTCCCCAGGAATTAAGGAAACATTTAAATATAACCAACCTGTAAGATGTTTTAAATGTAATGAGGTTGGGCATATTGCTAGAGACTGTGATAAAGATGAATTTATGGACTGTAATGTTGCACATTCACTATTGTCTAATAGCAACAGCTCTGTTAATAATGATTCCCATTGGTGTACTGTGACGGTTAATGGTAAAGTGTCTAGGGCTTTGCTTGATTCAGGAAGTATGGTCACACTAGTGGCTAAATCTTTAGTACCAGATGCAGTATTAGATTATGGGGAAAAAATGGGAATTATCTGTGTTCATGGAGATAAACGGGAATATCCTACAGCTGAGGTGGAGATTGAGACTCAGTGTGGTAAATTAAAATATTGTGTTGGTGTAGTACCAAATTTAGCCCATGAGGTGGTGATAGGGAGAGATTTTCCAAAATTTCTGGAGTTATGGGAATCTCCAGAAATATGTCAAACTTCTGATATTTATGTATTTCCTTTCTCTGAAACTGATTTTGAAGGGGGTTCCATTGAAAAGGAGAAAAATAAGATTTATTGCCCTATGCCTGTATTAGTAGGTGATCAACCTTCTCAGAGTAATGAATTACCAAGTACTAGCTCGGAAAATATTGATGATTTGATAGATCTGGTTGGTGGCCCTGGTAATTTTAAAAAAGCCCAATGGGAGGATCCAACATTGGTAGAGGCAAGAAATAATATCAGGGTTATAAATGATGTTGTGACACAGCCAGGAAATGTATTACCCTATCCTTATTTTGAAGCAGTTAATGATTTGGTATATCATGTAGAGAAGAAAGGAACAGACATTGTTAAACAACTTTTGATGCCCCAGACTTTTAGGAACACTGTATTAAATCTTGCACATAACCACATTCTAGGGGGGCATTTGGGAGTTGAGAAAACCAAAGTGAGAGTTCTTAGAAGGTTTTATTGGCCAGGGATATTTGTAGCCATCAAGGATTATTGTGCTTCATGCCCTAAGTGTCAACTTACAGCTCCTGCTAAAGATTTTCGTAACCCTTTAGTGCCCTTGCCTATAATTGATGTGCGTTTTGAAAGAATTGCTATGGACTTGGTGGGTCCGCTGGTTAAATCTGCTATAGGACATCAGTATATACTGGTAATCCTTGATTATGCTACACGCTATCCTGAGGCAGTTCCCCTTTGTAACAGCTCTGCAAAGTCCATAGCAAAAGAACTCATGCTAATGTTTAGCAGGGTCGGGATACTTAAGGAAATTTTGACAGACCAAGGAACTCCATTTATGTCCAGGGTTACAAAAGAATTGTGTAAGTTGTTTGGTATAAAACAACTAAGGACCTCAGTATATCACTCTCAGACTGATGGTTTAGTAGAAAGGTTTAACAAAACTCTCAAAAGTATGCTAAGAAAGGTAATTGACACAGATGGGAGAAATTGGGACCTTCTGTTACCCTATTTAATGTTCTCTATCAGGGAGGTTCCCCAGGCTTCTACAGGTTTTTACACCCAATTTGAACTGTTATATGGGTGGCATCCCCAGGGAATTACTAGATATAGTTAAAGAGAACCTGGGAGAAAGAGACAACAACCATATCGACGTATTATTGAAATATTTCCCAAATGCAGGATCGTATGGAATGCTGTCATGCCCCATTGTAAGGGAACATATGAAAAGCAACAGGAAGCCCCAAAAGTACACGCTACAACCGTAATGCTAGAGCAGGGTGTTTCAACTAGGGATAGGGTGTTAGTTCTGGTTCCCTACAGTTGAAAATAAATTCTTGGCTACTAATTGAGAAAGTGGGTGATGTTAATTACAAAGTAAGTCAGCCAGGGAGAAGGAAACCTGTGCTAACCCCGATGTGTATCATATAAATCTGTTAAAACCTTGGAAAGATAGGGAAGTTTTAGTTGCCTTAAAACCTACAGAACTCCCTGTCACTGAACCAGAGGTAAATATATCGGAAACCCTATCTGTACATCAGAAGCGAGAGGTCAAGGAT